>NC_041697.1:437500-452500 GCF_900097015.1 Plasmodium sp. gorilla clade G2
TAAGGGTTGTATTAATATATTCTTATATAATATATTTTTACCTGTCATCTTTGTAATATATTGTATATATTTGTTATTTGCTTGCCTTCATATAATTACACATCTTCAAATATATATATATCACTACTTTTATTATGTCATTATAAGTTATATATATTATTTTTCTTTATCTATCTATATATATATGTATAACACCTGTGCATGCAAGTGCTAAAAAATTATCATTATATATATATATATACATACATTGTTCTGAATAATTTTCCTTATTAAATACCAATCTATATCTTCATATAATAATAATAATATATATTTATATATATTTATATTACCTTTCATGTATGCATAATTAAGATGTTCTACAAAAGATATATTATTAAGCACTTTATATATTTTATTATTATATATATATTATTATATATATATATTATTATAGGAGTTAGCATATTATTTTACCGTATAAATAATTTTAAGAACAACTATTACTCACAATGAAAAAGAAAAAAATTATAAAAATTATAAAAATATTAAATATAGATAATTAGATAATATATAATATTCAATATGTTTTTATTTGAAAGTTGAATACTCGGTTCTTTTTTAATATATATAATTATAATAATTGCATTATTCTATTATCTACAATATAAAACAATATATATATATATATATATATATATATATATATAATATATATATATTATATCTTTTAAAACTTATTAATTTTTTTTTTTTTTTTTTTTTTTAAATAATATCATTATTTATGTGACCTTTATATTATTTCAAAATTGACAAAGGGTATTTCTCCTTTTTAATTTTATTTCAATAAATAAAATGTACATATTTTAACATATATAAATATACTAATTATTTTGAAAAAAAAAAAAAAAAAAAAAAAAATGAGTACAACAAAATTACATATACTTGATCAAGAACTAGATATCACTTTAATTTTATTTAAAAATGTTGTTAATTCAAAAGACCTATTAGAAAGTTATAAAAAAAGTATGAATGACAATATTTGTTATGTGAATGATTTCTTTCTTTTATTAGATAGTAATTTGGTATAATTATGAAAATAAAATGTGCAAAAAAAATGAATCAAAAAAATATAAATATAAATAAAAATATATATATATATATATATATAGAAAGAATCACAAATGAATATACAACCTTTTTTATAAAATTTTATAAATTAGAACTATTTGATATATATATATGTACTTTATTTTTGTATTATAGGTTTATAATGAAAATCATATATTGCATAGTATTTATAGGGCTCATCATAATTTTCAATCAAAAAAAAGAATAACCAAAAATATTTTTCTAGAAATTCTTTTCCTTCTTTCACCTCATGAAAATGTACGTATCTTTTTTTATACCTTATTATTACAGAATTGTAAATAATATATATATATGATACATTTTTATTTTACAACTATCACTGAATTGTTATTTATTTATTTTTTATCAGATTAATGAGTGTTTAAAACAATATCAAATAAAAAATGATTCATCTTCTGTAATTTATGTAGGTATTAATATTTCCAAAGATCAAGTAATAATCATAAAAAAAAAAAAAAAAAAAAAAAAAAAAAAAAAAAAAAAAAAACATATATATATATATATATATATATATATTTATTTTTATTTTTATTTTAGGTTGATATGTTTATAAAATCTGTTCAAGGAGATCAAACTGATTTTAACGAATTGCCCTTCTTACATGATAGGGAAAAAATTTTAGAAAATTTTAAATGTGATAATATGGACAATTTAGAGAGATTTATTTATCATAATATAGCTTCTAAGAAAATTAATTTGAGTTAAAAATTTTGAAACAATAATATATACGTAACATCTTTAAAGGATAACTATATATATATATATATATATATATATATATATATATTTATTTATTTATATTTATTTATTTATATTTATTTATTTTTTTTTTTTAAGTTTCTTATCTTTTAATAACGTAAAAGTTCTTTTATTTCTCAATGTTAAATTCTCTTAAAATTAACAACGTCAAATAAAATGAGAATACATATATATGTGTTAGGGGTTAAAAAAAAAAAAAAAAAGAAAAAAAAATATATATATATATATATATATATATATATATATGTGTATTTTTGTATGTATGTATCCTCTTGGTTAATTGGGACAATGTGTGCATATAAATATACACTGTTCTTACACAATAATAATTAAGGACAATTTGTTCACAATATTAATATATATATATATATATATATATATATATATATATTTATTTATTTATATATATTTATATTCATATTCATATACACAAGACAGATATAACCCTCCTGTGCTTGTTAACAAAAATATAATAAAAAAAAAAAAAAAAAGAGATTCTTCATATATATATATAATATACATATCCAATTAAAGCATATATGGTAAATCAATATGAGCATCTATTGGTAATCCAGATATAATTCTAACAAAATTCCATAAACTTTCTAATTGTGAAAAGAAAGAATGTCTTGTTTTATATACATTTGAATTAAAAGGAGATTTACAGAAAATACTCGATAAAAAGAGAACACTATCTAAATTTTTAAATGAATTATATTTTGGTTTTAATATAGTATGAGATAATTTATAATCTTCAATTTGTATATTTTCATTTAATAATTGTTCATTTTCTAATGTTTCCTTTTCTTGACTAGGTTTGAAAAATACACGTTGTGATAATTCTACTAATAATATTAAATCAATTAATATAGGAGATGCTAACATAGAATCTTGACAGATATTATATAAAACTATTGTATTTTTTCCATTCATAAATATTTCACTGATATATTCATCTATAGCTTTTTTATCATCTCCAACATATGGTACATATTTTATAACAATTTCACTGTTCACTTTTTGTTTCTCTAAACTTTCTACATATGTACAATCTTCTTCAATATCAGCACTTACTTTTCCTTTTTCATTTAAACTATCTCCTTCACAATATTCTAAACTTTTTTTTACTGCCATATTTACATCCTTCTCGTCATCAACATATAAATTTTCATTCGCACGCACATAGTCACATATTAAATTACTTTTAGATACTTTCTTGCTATAAAATTGTAAATCTGATGATAAATTTTTTCCGTCATTATTTCCAAGATGATTGTATGACACGATGCTCTTTGGTTTCAGTCCTACAAAAAGGGGAAAAAAAAAAAAAAAAAAAGAAAAAATTAACATATGTTAATAAAAGGGTGATATAACACAAACGCATGTATGATTAAAAAATAAATGATAAAATATATACATATGGAAAAATATATATATATATATAGAAATATATATGTATGTACATATATACACATATATACATATACATATAATTATTTGTTTCTTTATTTTTTGATCCCCTGTTTGTGGTACCTGTGCCAAAATAAAAGTCGAGGAGGAAATTTTTAATTTTCGTTTGTCCTGTTTTTAAATCATTTCCAATTATGAATATTCCTTTTTGTTGTGCTAATTGTACTACTGCACTTACCAATGTATTTTGTGGGCTACTATTTATAAAAGGGGAATTTTCTAGAATAGCTGCAAGAGCATAGATAACACTTGGTGAAACGGATTCATGATTTTGTTTACATGCATGTAAAATATTTATAAAAGTATCATTAACTCCTGGTATATGTGGTATATTTTTTTCTGTATTTCCTGACCATAATACAATTACTTCATTTAAATTATTTTGTTTTTTAAAGTTTCTAATTTGTTCTCTTACAAGTTCTAATATTTCTAATTTATTTTTACCATATAAAATATTATTAACTCTACGTTGTTGATTACCTGCAATAAAATTTCCTTTAAAATAAACACTTTTTAAAGGGATGTAATCTAAATCATCTTTTATTTTTTCAATTACTTCATTATCAAAAACTTTATTACGAACTAAACAATCTTTTAAATTCATATTATTTAAATCCCAACCACCATACACAATATTTTCTGGATTATATATATCAATAAGTTTATAAATTGGAGCATATGCATGTTCTTTATCTTTTTCATTATATCCTAATCTAATATTAGATGATAAAAAAACACTACCTAAATAATTAGATCTCTTTAAATCACACTTATTCATATAACTTAAATCTTTAGCATTCGCACATATACCTCCTAACATAGTCGTAGCATTATTACCTCCTATACCTACAAGTAATACTCCTACTCTTTTCTCTTTAACTTTTTCAACTATTATTTCATAACTATTCTTATATTTTTTACATACTACCATACCTTTACAGTCTTTCTCTACTTGTGTTTCTACATGTTCATAATTAGAATACACAAAATTCTCATCTTCTTTTCTATCTAGCATTACTTCATATGATAAATTGCTTTTATTAAATGCATTCTTTACGCTTCCCTTATTCGACAAAAATTGCATCCCCTTGTAGGTCTCCATTTTTGCTTTTAAGAATATTGAACAATATATTTAAAAAAAAAAAAAAATATATATATATATATATTATATATATATATTATATATATATTATAAATATTAAGAGTCTCTTAATATTCGAACAATTTTTTATACTTAAAATAAATAAAGGCCTAAAATTACACAGGTAAATATTAATATATTTATATATGACACTTTTAATAGATTTATATAAAGTATATATTAAATAAATAATAACAAAGTTATATATATATATAAAAAATATAAATATAAATATATATATATATATATATATATATATATATATTTTTGTATTATAAAAGTATATAATATTTTTTAAGTGTGTATTTTTTTTTTTTTTGTAAGAGAGTTACAATTTTGTAATATATATTATATATATATATATATATATTATGTTTTTATATATAAATGTATAATTTTTATTTTTTTATTCTTAATCTGAACAGTATAAAATAATAAGAGAAGAAAAAAAAAAAAAAAAAAAGGAAATAATAAAATGAAATATATTTATTTGATAATTTTAATAAATCATTCAATTTGTTTTATTTTTATTTTTTATTTATATGCACTTTCACAAACAAGAAATATTAAGTATACATATATATAAATAATATAAAATATACAATATATAAAAACATATACAATATAAAATATACAATATATTTTATATATAAGAAGAAATATAAATAAAAAATATTCAGCAAAACGTTAATATATATAATATACTTATATATAATAACAAAATGTAAGGGCTTGAAATAATAATATTGAAAAAAATAGTAATTGAAAAAAATAAAATAAAAAAATAAAATAAGGTTAACATATTATATATATAATATATATTATATATATTATGTATGTAATATATTTTATATATATAATCATATGAATAGAAGAAAATACTACTAAATTTGTCATTAAATTAAAAATATATATATAATATATTATATATATATATATATATATAATATGATGGGGTAAAAAAAAAAAAAATTTGAATTTTTAACAAAATCAAAGATAATATTAATCATTAATATTTTATATATTTTTTTATTAAAAATAAAAGAAAATGAAAACATTAATTTTATATAAATAATTTTGTATATAATAATAATAATAAAATATAATATTACAATATATTAAATATATACATTATATATTTTTACATATGTTATATTTATTTCTTTCTGGTTTATTCTTTATGTATTAATATTTAATATCTTTATTTCTTCAAAATGATAAAAGGACTAATATTAATATAAACATATATATGTTAATAAGTTAATATATAAAATAAGTCTTAAAAAAGAAATGAATTATTTCGGATGAAACAGTAATTTATTATATTCCAAGTTTATATATATATATATATATATATAAAGAATTTTATTGAAATATACACATTAATAAAAATATCATACAAAAAAAATCTTATTATCATACTATTCTCCATTTAATATTAAGTATATATAAAATAAATGAAATAATACACCTTAAAATAATTACCATAATTATATATAATATGTATAAATATTCCTCTTGATATATAAATCACAATATATCCTTTATTTTGAAAATATGGTGTCAAAACTTTCTTCTGTTTATCTTTTTTTTTTTTTTTTTTAATTCGAAAGTTTTATTGTTCTATATGGTGAGGATAAATTTTTTTGTAAATATGTTGAACAAAATTTATTTTTGGGTTCTCACTAATATATCTATTTCTTTTACGTTTCTTTTTTTTTTTTTTTTTGTTTTTTTTTAATCTATATTTTAAAATATATAAACTATAAATTATTAATATGTATATCATATTAGAAATTATCTAATAACTTGTAAAAAATATATATGTGATCTCCCAAAAAAAAAAAAAAAAAAAAAAAAAAAAAAAGAAAAAAAAAAAAAATATTTATATATATATATATATATATATATAATATTATATTTGAGTATTTGTTTGTATATTTCTTGTTTGAATTTACAAAATTTTCAAAATATTTTTTTATTCGAAAAAGAGAACACGATGTGAAATCTTGGTATTTTATAACATACCGGTATTAAGGAATCTATAGATAAATAAATAAATAAATAAATAAATAAATAAATATATATATATATATATATATATATATATATATATACATAATATTTATATTTATTTATATTTTTATTATGTGCTGTGTTTTTAGTTTAAAAAGTAAAGATGCTTGTTAAATTATGTTTGCGAATCATAAAAGGAATAGTCTTCACTTGTTAAGAGGGCGTTTTTTTTCATTAGTACAAGGAAATGAAAAGGTGAAAAATTTGGAAAATTTGAAAAATTTGAAAAATTTGAAAAATTTGGAAAAATTAGAAAAATTGAAAAATCTTTCTTATAATTTTTATAAGAAGAGTAAAATTACGAATGAGAATAATTATGAAGATGTTATAAATATAAATAAAAAGATAAATATATTATATAAGAATGAAAAGGTATATAATAATCAAAGTTATATTTTAATATTGAAAGGTTTTATGAATATATTATATCAAACAAAAGAAGAAAATAAAAGAAATATTATAAAAAATGTTATGAATTCTTTTGTATTATATTTTAAAGATTATATATATTATATGAATGAACAAGATATAACTTTATTATTAGATATAAAAGGTAAATGTGGTATAAAAAATATTTCATTACATAAATTAATAATTGATAAATTAATTAAAAAGAAAAAAGAAAATACAGAATGTTTATTTTATAAATTAAATACTACAAGTGTTTCTATTATTTTAAATAATATATATAAAATTAATATATCTACAAAAGAAAAAGAACTTATAAATGATATATATGATTATTATATTCTTAATAAATATTCAAATTATACTATAAAACAGTTAATTATTTTATTACACTCTTTAAATAAATATTCATATCCTAAAGAAAAAATTATTCATTTATTAAATTATATATCTACACATATATATAATAATTATCAAATAAAAAATCAAAATAAATATTCTAATAGTAGACATATATTATCTAGTCATATAGAACATTCCTATTTATTAAATAATAAAAATGATAATAACGAACAAACAAATAATAAAACACATAATATTAAGACAGCTACATCTATTGCATGTCCAAATTATGTGAATCATAAATTACATAATACAAGTATATCATCAAAATATAATAACATATCCTGTAGTGATAATAAAAGAGAAAATTTTCTTTTACAAAATAAATCTAATAATAAAAAAAACAACACTGATATATTATTTGATAAAAAAGATAAATATGAAGTTATTTTGTTTTATACAATGAGTTGTTATAATTACTGTAATAATAATATTATAAAAATCCTATTAGAAGAAATGAAGAATAAAATTACATATACATATAATGAGAAAGAAATATGTATGTTTCTTAATGGGATTTGTAATTATATAGCTGTGAAGAAAATAAAAAAGTTTGAAAAACATTGTATTAATGAAGACGAATCTATAAATTCAATTAATAAAGAAATCTCTTTATATTATATTCATAATATAATTTTAAAAAATAATAATACTCTTATTAAAAATTATTCAACATTTAGTATTATATCAATTTATATTTTTTTATCAAGATTAAATTATTTTTATTATTATGGAAGAAATAAAGAGTTATGGTTTTTAAATAAATTATTTTATAATTATAATCAATATGATGATATAATAAGAAAAATAAATGATAAAAAAAAAAAAAATTTTTTTTTTTCGTATCATATTGCAAAAAAAAAAGAAAATATAACAATAAAAAATATAATAAATCTTTTATTTTCATTAATATTAAATGGACATATGAATCATTTCTTTTATAATATATTATTACAACAAATGAATTTTTTAATATATGATCATTTATATAATATAAATGAAGAAGAACAAAATTTTAATTATATATCTCACAAACATAAATATATAAAACAATCATATTATAATAATATAATTCATAAAGAATATTATAAAGATGATAAGATATTTAAAAATATTATACAAATTTTATCTTTCGAAAATATTCAAATTCTTTCTATAGTTTATACATATTTATATATTTATAATATTTTATATAAATTAAATAAAAATAATCTATCTCTTTTTTTATTATTTATACAAAATTCTAATTATTTAAATTCATTCTATTTATCTCAACACACCTCTTCAAAAATTCATAAAGAAATTAACGACACGATTTTTTCAGTCAATACAAAAAATTTCAATCAAAAATATAATTCTATCCAAACAAATGAGTGTTTTATATTCCCTTATTATATTGATATATGTTTAATGAAAATTAAATAATAAAATGGAAATCTTTTTAAAACATCATAAAATATTATCAATAATATGAATAAATAAATAAATATATATATATATATATATATATATATATTATGTACTTATTAGGTTATATTATTTCTATGTATTTGGTAAAATATATATATATAATATTATATATATATATCATATAAACGACATAATATATATGGATATAAATATCATACATATATTATATATATATATATATATTTTTTTTAAATTACTAATTTTATGTGTTTATATAATATTTATATTTATATATGTATTTTTTTTTTTTTTTTTTTTTTTTTTTTTTTTTTTTTCTTATTTAAAAAAAAAACTTTAAAAATTTCAATATACAAATAACAGTTATAATAAGAAAATAACTATTTTATGAATTTTATTCATTCCCGTTTTTTATATAAAAGAGTTTTTAATTATATAACAAGAAAAGAAAAATGTCTCAAGAAAAAATTAGTCAAATAATAAAAGATATTAGTGCTCTCAAATCAAGTAATTTTTAAAAGGCTTAAAGAAATAAAGTGAAATGGAGCTCGAAAAAAAAAAAAAAAAAAAAAAAAAAAAAAAAATAATGACATATATATATATATAATATATATATAAATTTACATTTATGTATATATTTTTACTTTGAAGGTTGTGAAAAAATTAATTCTCAACTAGATGAACTAATTACTCAAAAAGTGGAAAATGAAATGCTATTTGAAGTAATATATATATAATATATATATATATATATATATATATATTTATTTATTTATTTATTATATTCATTTATATATTTGTTCTATATAAAAACAAAGATGACAAAATAAAAGAAGAACGTTCACTTATGTATCTGCATATTTCTTATGTCACATAATAAATATATTTTATATATATTATGACCTATACATATATACATATATATATATATATAATATTATTTTTATATAGGAAGTTAAAGTTTTATCAGACGACGCAGTGTTACATAAACTTGTTGGCTATGTATTAATAAAAGAAGAAAAACATAAATGTTATGATACAATATCAAGAAGGATTCAATATATTAATGCAGAAATGTAAGCACATAATATATTGTGGAAATGAACTTATCAAATAAATCTGTTCTATTTCTTATGTGTTATTTTCCAAATAACTTTTTTTTTTTTTTTAACTTTTTTTTTTTATAGTGAATGTAGAAAGAAGATTCTTAGTAATTCGGAGGAAAAACTAAAAAAGCTATTTAGCGATGTAAATATAAAATAAGATAATATTAAAAATAATTATGAGAATATATATATCAAAAAAATTTATTCATATGTATATAATATATATATATATATATATATATATATATTTATTTATTTATGTTTTCTTTTTATAGTTGGAGGCACACTCAGAACAGAGAAAAGTCCCCATTTCACAAGATTAAAATATATAAATGAATTATCATATACAAACAAATAATGTGTTAAAAAAAAAAAAAATAATAAGTTTTAAATGAAACATAAAAAAAATTATGGAAATAAAACAATATGAAAAAAATATTAAACACATTTCTTTCGACTTTATAAAATTTAATTCTTTATTTTTTTTTTTTTTTTTTTTTTTTTATTATTTACATTATTTGTGAATTTTCCTTAATTTGAATATACTTCTCCCCTTTTTAGTTTTTTAATTTTTTCATAATCTACATTTTGAACTTTAAAAGCATAACTAAAAAAATAAATTAATTAAAAAAAAAATAATAATAGTAATGATTCAAAATAAGAACTTGTCACAAGTACATAACAATGTGTAAATGTATATGTATATATGTATATATATATATATATATATATATATATATATTCATTTTTCTTTTAATATAAATATATATTTTTCTTTTTTCCTTACGACATCATATTATTCTTCCTTACAAAATAATGCATCTTCTTCCAGTAGCCTCTTTTTTGAAAAGCTCTTTTTCTATGCCTTTTATCATTTCTTACCTTATTAAAAAGTAATACTTTCTTATTCTCATCTTTTATGTTGTCATCTCTCAAAGATAAATATATATCATTAAAGAATACATAAGATGTCAAATTATCATTTAAATTGGTAGGGTTTATTTTATTTTTTAAAAAACTATCCTTTAAAAAGAATTTTGACTTTACATTATGGAAATTCTTGATATTTCGAAGTACATTGTTAAGAATGTAAAACATTTTAAAAAATATATATATATATATATATATATATATATATAAAGAGAGATAAAAAATTAAGAGATTAAAAAGTTCACAAATTAAAAAAAAAAAAAAAATATATATTATATATATAATTAAAATGTTTTAAATTTAAAACATATAAAAAAATACATCTTCAATTATAACAATACTATATAATATATATATTATATATATATATTTTTTTATTTAATAGTAATAGGTATTTATACACACATATATTTTATTTGAAATAAATGATCTTAAAAATATTTAGTAATTTATTTCATAAGTTTTTTAAAAAAAATGAAAATCATCTCATGAACATAAGATCGTATATTTATTTTTGATTTAAAGAAGAAGAAAAAAAAAAAAAAAAAAAAAAAAAAAAAAGAAAAGAAATTCACAAATATATTATATATATATATAAAAAATATATATATATATTTTTTTTTTTTATATATATTTTATTTTTTCCTTCAGTGTTGAGTTAAAAAAAAAGAATCCAAGCTTGATATACCACAAATAGCCCCGCCTTCATTTTCACTGTAATTTTTAGTCCTTACTAAATATCCTTTCTGCTCATTTAAAATATTTTTATTTTTATAAAAAATAAAATTATGAAACAAACTAAATTCAGATATGGATTTTTCGAGTGAGAATTGTGTAAGATGTGATGGTTTTTTTTTCTGTTGTTCATTTGAAATATTTGTTGTATCTGTTTCATTTTTCATTTCTTGAGTTCTACAATGTATAGCTGTAAAGCATGATGGAAATAATCGTTGCATTAAAACATAATGAGATAGTGTTTGTTTTTGATTATTATCATAGAAAAGCATTAATTTTTGTTTGATTTGATTTCCATGTAAATTATTTTTTCCTCCTTCTCTTTGAGGTTTTAATAAATAATTATTTTCATTTTTGATAGCATCTTGAATAATAGGTTCATTTATATTTTGAGATGGATCTACTTGTAAGGCAAAAGTTTTTTTTAAAAGGTTCATATCATTCATAATTTGTTCATCTGATTTTTTTTCTTTATTTAAATTGAAAGAAATATATTTTTTTAATATATTATCATCTAATAATAACATTTGTATTTTTTTCGAGCCAACAAGTTGATAAGGTAAAGAAGGTATTTTAATAGCATCAGAAAATTCAAACATTTCTCTTATTTTCCATATTTCTTCATTAAAATGATCAGGTGTATATAATGATCTAAAGTATAATACACTTATTTCAAAAATATTACGTTTATATATATTTATATTTTCAAGTATATAATTTATTATATTTATATTATCTTCTATATCGTTTAAATCGATTAGAAGTTTTCCAGGTTTATATATTTCATTATATGGATTATATTGTTTACTTTTTATTCTGATTAAAGAATCTGTTAATGTTTCATTTTTATAATTTAAAAAAATCTTTTTCTTTTCAAATAATAATTGAATTTCATTTATTGTTAAAGGTTTTATATTTATATTTATTTTATTTAATTCATTTACAGTTCGATATTTATCAAAGCTATTAAAATCTTCTTCATGTAATATACTTAACATAATAATTTTATGGGAACCTAATAAAGGTATATATTCAGATATATACATATCATGACATTTTTTAAAACATTTAATAATTCCTTCTAAAAAATTGTTATCAAATTTTTTATCTAATATTTCATTTACTTCTTTCTGTTCCTCGTCATTTTCTATATATGGAAAATATTCTTTATATATTTGTTTTAGCATGTATTTATGTCCATTAAATAAAACAGAAGACAGATTACCAAATGCAACAGATATTGTGTTATATTCTATTTGTTTTATATCTTTATCATATATGTTTTCATAATCATCTTTTTCTTTATCATCTATTATATCATTATTACGATTAGTCATATAATCAGATCTACCTATAACACATCTAATGTCATCTTTAATATTCCGACGATCACAATTATTAATACTACAAATATTATTACTACTATTAATACGATTACTACTATTACTATTATTATTATTATTATCAACGTACACCTTCTTACATACTTCTAACATCTTTTTTAAAAAAAAATCATGCTCTTTAATATCCTCAAAAATACCTAATAGATATGATAAATCACATACCATATTATCAAATAATTCAGAATATAATAATGTGCAACACCTACATAATTCTAATAATTTCTTATCTAATATATGTGGTAATAAGGTAAATGAAAACAATCTGGGGGTATATAAAAAATCTATATTATATTCATTTCTATATCTATTCGTAAATATATAATAACTCTCAGCATTCAAAAATGCAATCATATCTTTTATTAATAATTCTATCCTTTCATAACTCAGATATTCATTCTTTCCATTCGAACATGTAAAATAATTTAACACTTCCTTTTGAATCACTTTATAAAAATCATCTACCTTTCTTTCCATTCTAAATAATATTATATAAATAAATAAATATATAAATATATAAATATATATATATATATATATATATATATATATATATATATATATATTATGAGGGATATTTTTTTAAATTAATAATTATGATGTACTACAATATTCAGATGGTCGCCTTTTATTAGGTTTATGAATATTTATAATATGTACTCTTCATTTAATTATATTTATTTTTACATATAACCTGTTCATATAAAGGTTATTTCTACATATAAATATATATATATATATATATTTATTTAAAAATATATGCATATATTTTTTTATTTTTTAAATTTAAAAAGCATCTTTTTTATTTTAATAATTAACAACAAATATATTAGAAAAAAGAAGAAAAAAAAAAAAAAAAAAAACACAACAGGATTTTATTTTTATAAAAAAAAAATAATAATAATAATAATAAATAAACTTAATATTTAAATATATTTATAATTTATGTGATATATACTACATATATATATATGGCATATATGATTTTATTGCCATATATGAAAAACTCATGTTTTCAAAGGTTCCAATGACCTATGGGTAATATAATGTAGAAAGGTGGGAAGGAGAAAAAAAAATAATAATAAAAAAATAAAATAATACAAAAAAACAAGCACATAATTTAATGGTAAAATAAATAGAAGAATAAAACACATTATATTTTTTAGATAAAAAATAAATATTTATGTATAAATATGAATATATATATATATATAAATAATATATTTCATAATATATTCAGTGTATGTATTTTCCAACAAATATATATATTATATATATATAATATATATGTAATATATATATAACAATAGTATATAATTTTCTTAAGAAACTTTTTATTCTTTTATATAATTTAATATATAGATTAATTTAAAGAAGAAAGAAACCTCTTCTAGATTGGGATATAAATTATTTTAAAAAATACACACCTAAACAATATATTTTTATGTGTATATAAATTTATAGAATATTAGTTGGATGGTAAACACATCCACATCTAATAATTTTGTTCACAAATTTTTATATATAAAAAAAATAAATACATAATATATAACATTTATGTTTTAATTATGTCTCCCTTTTTTTTTTTTTTTTTTCAAAACATGAAACAAGATAATAATATATATATATATATATATATATATATTTTTTATTTATAAGAATGATATAGAAATGAAAAGGTTCTAGAAAATAAAAATACAAATACGAAATAGAAAGTTAAATATATTAAAAATAAATATACTTCAAAAAAAAAAAAAAAAAATTTTTAAAAACAAATTGACTAAAAATTTAAATCCTTTTTGATAAATACAAAAAAAATAATATACATATATATAATATATATATATATATATTCATTTATTAAGTTGGGTAGTAATAATTAAAAAAAAAAAAAAAAATTAATAAAAAATAACAATAAAAATAACAGTAATAATCTTCATATCTATTTATAAAATTCCACATATTTTCATTATATATTATAATAAATAGTTCTATTAAATTCTATATCACATCG
>NC_041697.1:457500-460000 GCF_900097015.1 Plasmodium sp. gorilla clade G2
TATCATCATATATCTAATGAACCAATAAACATATTAAATTATAAAAATATAAAAATATAAAAATACCATAAGTAAATGATATTTTTATATAGTAATATTTTAAACCAACATTTGTTTTTCTATAAATATAGATTTACAAAAAAATGAAATAAAAAATAAAAAAATTAATAATAAATTTCTTTACATTAGTTAAATACACACAATATTACTAATGTAAATATTTCAATAAATTATTATCCTATGTTACTTTTCTGCATCTACAATTATTCTATAAAATTTTATAAAAATGTAAATATAATAAATGGTAAGGATAATATTAAAAACTACGTAACCTTTTTTTATTATCGAGTAGGTATACAAAAAAAAAAAAAAAAAAGCAGAAAAGTACGCACATATATATATATATATATATATGTATGTATATTTTTTTTTTTTTTTTTTTTTTTCTTCAGATATTTCTACAGAATAGCTAGCTGCGCACACAAAAATACTATCCAAATGCAACTGCACTCAAACAAAAATTGTAAATTCAAATTTCAATTATTCTTATGAATATTTCTTCAAATCAAATGAATCTGTTATATTAAGGTCTTAGCAATTGATAAATTTTCTCATTTTGCTAAACTTTATATATCTATTAAAATTTTTTAAGTAGTAATTCAAGTAAACATCCTATAAAAATAAACATATACATATATATATTTATATATATATATATATTACACTTTTTGGTGGAATAATATTATGAACAGTTCAGGTATTTCCTTACCGAGTAAGCAGAATTTGCACAACTCAAAATTATTTTATAAATATTTTCTTCTTTTATGTTAATAATTTTTTTAATTATAATGTTTGACAATATTTTATATATCTTTTCATTTTCTTCATTTTGCTGGACTTTGGAATATCCAAATTTATTTTTAATAATGGTACCTTGCGGATACCCCTTAAAAAATAAAATAATAAAATAAAATAAAATAAAATAAAATGAATAACATATCTATATTTTATACATGTATGTATTTATGTGTGTGCATTAATATATGTTATTTTAGGATGCCACTTTATTTTTTTTTGCATCTTACTTGCAAAATTTGAAAAATGGTTAAAGAATAGAATAAGTCAGCAACATCATTCACGTCTAGTTCTTGTAAACAGTCCTTAAATTTTAATAATTCTTTAAAACTGTTGTTGAGTATATTTTCCTCTTCCTTATTTAACTACAAGAAAAAATAAAATGCATAAATATATATATTCACATATATATATATATATATATTTTCATATATATATATATTTTTTTTTTTTGTTGTGATATAAAAAAAGTCATGTTATTGCATTGCTTGTATCAAACCTGCATGGAAGACAAATTGAAATATATATGAGAAAAATATGTTGAATCACTTAAGTTAAAGTTAACATTTGATTTGTTCTTAAGGTAATTATTTATATCTTCAGATGTTATATTTATTGTTTTATTTTCATAATGTATATCTGTTCCTTGATTTATTGTATTTTCATTTTTTCTTTGCTGATGATCCTGAATATGTTTCTCTACAATATTATCAGTAGATTCATTTGTGGACTCAGCTTCAGTTTCACCTTCACCTTCACCTTCATTTTGAAAATTTTTAAAATCTCTTTTATTTAAATAATTCATATAAAATAAAAAATTGAAGTTTGAATCATCAAATTGAGAATTTTCTTTTTTATTTTGTGTTAATAATGATTGCATAAATTGATTATGTTCTTCACTTATATTTTGTGCAATATATTTGTATACATTTTTTTCCTTATCTCTTTCAAAATTCCTTCTTTTAAAAAATTCAATTTCAGCTATGTTTACATATTTTTTTTTTAAAGGGAATTGTTGAATTATTTTTAATTCTATAAATAATATGATATATTTGATGGTATCAAATAGGTTGTTAAAATATTGTTTCTTTGTATTATTCATATTGTATATAATTAAATTGGGATTGTTTATATTTAATTTTTTTAAATTACTATTTTCTATGTGATTATTAAAAGGTTGTAAGTGGATTACATTTTGTGTTTCCATAATGTGTACACTGTTATAATTTTTATTATCCACATTATTGATATTATTGATATTATTATTACTATTTATATTATCCATGGTATTTTCATTTTCATTTTTTATTTCATTTTTTATTTCCTTTTTTATTTCATTTTTTTTTTTTTTTTTTATTTTATTTTTTGTTTCTTTCTTAGAATTATATAATATGAAGGGGGAACCATATTGATCATTTACATCGTTATTTTCTTTTATATTATAATCAGAGTCGTTTGATAAACTATAATTTTTAAGAATCAAGTTGTATAATTCGATTACAAAAATGTTATTACTTTTAAACGTTTTACATATATTATAAAAACCTTTTAATAATAAGACAGGATTATCATGTTTTCTTCTTTTTTGATTGATAATATTTTTAAATAATTTAAAGAATACATTAGAGTAATAATTTTTATTTAT
>NC_041697.1:467500-517500 GCF_900097015.1 Plasmodium sp. gorilla clade G2
ATATAATCATAATTGTAATATTTATTTATATTTATCTTATCATTATAAATGAATTTTTTTTTTTTGCTACTACATTTAGAAGACCATAACATGTTTGATAATTTTATACAATGATTTATATAAAAAAAGTTATACATTATAATTTTATAAATATATTTATTCTGTATTTTATTCATATTTTTGGTCATATAATTTCTTAAAAATTCTAACATCTTTATTGAACTTATAATATGATCTTTCTTTATAAAAATTTTTTTATCATTTAATTTGCTGATTTCCTCATCTATATAATTATACATATATATATATATACATTTATATAAATCAAAAAAATACATATTATTATTCATTTTATTTATTAATAATAAAAAATGATCACTTAAATTAGTCATATGAAAAAGTTCATTCCTTAATTTATTATCACTATATATATATAATTTTATAAAATTTATAATATTCAAATTATATATATTTTTATTTTCAAGAATTATTTTTTTTTTTAACATATTATCAATTTTTAATATCATTTCATAATTATCATTTTCAAATCCTTTTCTATATATTTTTATTTTATTAATATATTTATAAATTTTTAATAATAATAATATATCATTTGTATTGATCAATGTAATATATTCCATTTTTTTTAAAATTATAAATAATAGTTTGTTACATGTATTCTGTAAGGAATTATAATATTCTTCCTCCTCCTCCTCCTCCTCTTCAACATCATCCTTTTTAAAATTAATAATATATTTCTCTTTATTTTTTTTATTTATATTTACCTTCATACCATTTTCAATCATATATAATAACTTTATACATCCATAAATAGGTGTATAACTTAACTGTTTAGAATCATAATCTATTTCTATTAAGACAATTAATTTTTTTATCAACATATCATTCAATATATAGTCATGTATTTTACTTTTTAATAATTCTTTATATAAATTAATTATAGAATATAACCACATATATCTCGAACGATTTAACTTAAATAATAATATGTCATCATCAACATTATAATTTATCTCATATGGTTTATAATAATTATTATAATTATCATATATTTTATCATTGAAACAATCAGTACTATCAATAGAATTATTCTTTTTTTTTATTAAAGTGTCTTTTATTTTTTTATTTGTTTTTTTCAATGTATTGACATTTCCTACTATCTTCAACATACTAAGAAAAGAAGACAATCCATTTTTACAATTATATAAAATAGATGAATAAATTAATTTGATTAAAAAATTATTATACAAATGTATTTGTCTATTAATTTCTATTATCTTACACATATATAAAAAATGGATATTCTTCATGTTAGTACCTCTTATTAAATTCATATACATTTCTATTAAACTATTAAACTCTGAAATATTTTTTAAAACTAAATAATCATATGAAATTAAATAATTAAGAAATATACTCATACATATTAAATTTATATCATATTTATTTGTTATATTTTCATTTTCAATATCATATAATTTATTTTTATTATTCAAATATTTATTCATCTTATCATAAGTAGTATTATATATACCTTTCTTATATATATTAAACATTTCATTTTTTGAATAAATCAACTCACTATTTATTACTTTATTATCATTTTGATTATTCATAAGAATATCATTTATTTTTTCTACATCTTTAATATTTTTGTCTTCTTTATTGTTATTATGATTTTCCATCATCTCCTTTGATCTCCTTCTTATAAATATTAATTTCTCTCTAGACTTAGTTTCTCTCCTAATATTTTGCACTTGTCTTAATACATTATTTCTATAATCATTTGTAAGTATTCCATAATTCTGTTCTGTTTTATTTATATTATACAACGAATATAAAGCTAAATATTTATTTATATTATTATGAGATATTTTTTTTTTTCTATTTTGACTATTTATTAGTCTAACCTTAACTTTTCCTCTTCCTCTAATTCTTCTATTTGATATAATAATATCCCTATAAGAATTTAATAAATTTTTTTTTCTCTTTATTTCCATCTCATTTTCAAACGATTTATATAATTTTATATTTCTTAACATATCATTCTGATAACACAATGGTATGATATTTTCCTCATTACAAAATAAATCTAATGTTCTATATGATTTTTTATTTACTTTATGATAATAAGAATATATATAACTATTATTTGTATCTTCCCAATTTATTTTAAACAAAAATATCTTACAATATTTTAACAAGGTCTTTATAAATTTATTATTTTTTATATTATTCTTCTTAATTATATACAAATATGTTATAATATCCTTCATATCAATTAACAAAAATTTTTTGTCCTTTTTATGAACTTGAAATAAATTAATACGTTCTAATTTTTTCTTTTTCATCTTCATCTTATATTTATTATTTATAATTAACTTATTATTATGCTCTTTTATTAATTTATTCATTTTTTTTATTAATAAATTAGAATGTAATAAATGTACTTTAGAATAATATATCTTTAACTTCTCAAAAGATAAAGATATTAAAGAAAAATATTTTATTCTTTTATTTCCTTTTATATACATACTTTTCAAAATTTTATCAATTAATAATTCACTCATTTCTTTATTATTTATTTCAAAAAAACAATATACAAACAATATCTTACTTAACACATTCATATCACGTTCGTCATATATATTCGTCTTAATTATACCTGATATGGATAGTAAAAACTTTTTTATTATTTCTACATCTAACAACACTTCTTTTATTTTAAACTCATTATTATATAATATGCCATCTTCTGGAAACATGTAATAACTATTATAAAAGTTAGTTCGATTTATTTCGTCTGATCTATAAAATATATTTTTTATATATTGAATGTAATAATATTTATACATATTGTATATAATTAAACTTATATGCTTCATACTCATACAATGGATATGCTTCATCTCTTTTAATATCTTTAATATTATATAATTGTAATTATTCTCATGATATATATTTATCATACTAGTAATCAAATATATGTTACACAACTCCTTATTCTTTCTAAGGTCTATAATGTTATTGATATTATTCCAACTCTTTATATCTTTCATTTCTTTATCTTTCTTGATGCACACCGTTGGTAGGAATTTATTTTCTTCTAGGTATCTATCAGAGTCGGTGTCGTTATAAATGGGCATTCCAGAAGGATTATCACTTGTAAGGATTGTGCTATTTGTAATATTTTCCTGTACGTTCATATAATGTGTTTGGTTATATGTAATATTTTCCTGTACGTTCATATAATGTGTTTGGTTATATGTAATATTTTCCTGTACGTTCATATAATTTGTTTGGTTATATGTAATATTTTCCTGTACGTTCATATCATTTTTTTGGCTATTTGTAATATTTACCTGTCCGTTCATATCATTTTTTTGGCTATTTGTAACATTTACCTGTCCGTTCATATACTTCCTATCATAATTGACACAATTCACATCACCCATTTGGATGAAAGATCCATTTTCCTCCTTTGGTGAGTTTGTTTCAATTAAATGATTATTTTCTTCTCCTCTCTTGGAGGCAGTACATTTAAGATATTCTACATTTGACACATTTTGTTGAGATATATTTTTTATGAGATTCTGTGCATTATTTTGTTTTTCCTCTATGTTGTATTTTTTGAGAGCTTTTAATTTATCATTTTTGAAATTACAAATAACGTGGAATGGTTCTAATGGGCTTGACAAGGAAGAAGAGATATTTTTAAGAAGTTTCCTTTTTATATTATTTAGATGGATTTTTTGTTCTGCCTTTTTCCTTTTTAAAAATATGTAATTAATATATTTGGTCGTTTTAGAGCTAAGTTTCTTTTTTTTTCTATCTACATTTAATTTGCCTTCGATTGTTGTAATTGATTTAAAGAAGAAATTTTGGTTTTTTTTTTCCTTCCAAAGATTTGTTAAGAAAAGGAACATACTAAAAAGGAGGACTTCAGGGCTAAACAGTACGACATAAAGATAAAAAAAAAAAAAAAAATAGTAAGATTAATTAAATATTTATGTGGAAAGATATATAATACTATTTATCATAATTAATAAGTTTATATGAATATATGTATATGTTTTTTATTTATTTATATACATAATTTATTAAGTAACTATTATCATTTTGTGAATTATAAAAATATGAATACAAGAGTGGAAGCATTTTTATATTTTCAAATTATAAAAAAAATTTGAAGTATATGTATGTAATGTTTTATTATTATAATAAAAATATATATATAAAATATATAAACATATATATAATATATATATTCATAAATATTTTAAAACAACTGTTTCTTTCCTTTTCTTTTTTTTTTAATATTTCATACCTAATATTTTTTGTTCTAATAAATTGCACACGTAAAAATATAGGTAATGTTATTAAGATTACATATGTATATATTTATATATATATTATATATATATATATTTTTTTTTTTTTTTTTTTTTTTTTTTTTTTAAATATACCAATGATGTAATTGCATATATTTGTAAGGGTTACATTTTTTTATTTTTATAAATGAATATTAAAAGAAGCATATACCATTATTTAAGTTGTTCTTCTTTATTGATTCAAAATCATTATCAGCATAATAATACGCTATTTCCTTGTTTTCATAGTTTAAGAAATAATAATAAGATGAGCTACTTAAGGCCGAATTATTTTATATGTATACCTATAAACAATGAAAATATTTGTAATGAATTAATAAACATACAAAAACATATTCTTATAAAATATGATGAATTAAAAGATTGTATTATTGAAAGAAATAAATTTCATATTTCTCTTTTAATTTTACATATTAAAAAGGATCAAATAGAACTATCAAAAGAAGCATTCAATGAAGGCATGGAAAAGATAAAAAATATGAATAAAGAAAAAATATTTTTTGACAAATTAGATACATTTCGTAATGATGTTTTATATTTAAGTTTAAAAGAAAATAGTAATAAATATATTATAAATATGATAAACCATTTAATAGATTCATTTTCTAAAAGAGGAATAAAAATTATTTTTAATAATAAAAAAATGACAAAAGAAAAAATATCAAATAATAATAAAAACGAATTAAATAAAAATCCAAATGATTTACAACATATTACACCTCATTTAACTATTATGAAAAATTCTTATATGAAAAAAATGTATATGAATAAAAAACCTCAAATATTTCCTTTTTTCTATACAGATTATGATTTAACAAATTTATTGAAAGAACAAATGGATATACAAAAAATACAATTCCTTGAAATGGATATGGATACCTCAACGTCTTATTATAAAATCTTGTCTGAGTTTAATATTTGACATTATATAAATATAAATATAAATAAATATATATATATATATATATATGTAGGTATGCAAATATATGCATAATTATATACATTTCAGGTTTTTAAAAAATTTCATTCTTGCCTCTTGTTATTTTCATGATGGTATTTACAGTTGTATGGATGTCCTTACTTGTATATATAATATATATTTATATACAAATAAATTTAAACATTTCGTAGGAGCAATTATTATTATATGTTGAAATGTTGTATTTATTCTCATAGTATAAAAAAAAAATTAAAGATATAACTTTAATTTTAAACTAATATTAAAGTGTATATACATATAATATTCTCACCTGTATTATTATTATTATATTTTTTGTGGGATTTTTTTAAAACCTTATCTAATTATTATATAAATGAACAATCAAGAAAAGAAAAAGAGCATAAATATAAATAAATAAATAAATATATATATATGTGTAATTATTTATGTATTCATATATATATATATATATATATATATATATATATATATATTTTATTATCACGTAACGATAAGACAAATGAGATTCCTATTTATTTATTTCTTCCTGCTTTCCTTTTTTAAAAATGTCAAGTGCGATAACGAATTGTCTGTCAAGGGTAGTTTGACAGTTGCCAATTTAAAAATATCATCTAAAAATAATCGAGAGAACGGCATATTATTTGTAAATGAAGAGAGTGAATATAAAATAGGATTAAATGAAAGAAGTGAATTAATAATAAGTAAAAAAAATAAACCTCTTGTAACTATTGATGAACACGAAAATTTGAATTTTTTTAATTTGGATTTATCTGTAAAGATATTGAATATACAAGGAATATTAAAAATTATGAATGTTAATCAATTTCAAATGTTTGTACATGAAGATTTTTCAAATAGTTCAAATACTAAAGGATGGAGTGGAGATCAATTTTTTAATTATACTTCTTCATGTGGTGGAATTAATTTATTAGGTGGATATGGAAAATTATCAAAAGGAGAAATATTCAAAACCTTTGAAAATATTCCAAGCCATTCACAAATACGTATAAAATGTAATTTCCATTTTATTGATAACTGGAATAATCAAACAGCTTATATGAAAATTGCTACAGATGAAAAAGAAGAAAAATATTATGTATGGACTGATACACACTCACAAATAAATAAACAAAATTCTATTAATATTTGTGGAAATACTACAGGAGAATCTAAATTTTTTTCTATAATCGATATTATTATTCCACATAATTCAAATAAATTAATGGTTTATTTTGGAACAAATATAGAAAAAGATGAACCAAATTTAATATCCTGGGGAATATCCAATTTTCAAATATACATTATATAGTAAGTAAATAAAAAAAAAAAAAAAAAAAAAAAAAAAAATAGAAATGGAAGTTAAAATTTTTTCATTATACGAATTTTTCAACATTGCTATCTGTACCTTTTTTATAATGACATAAAACAAGTATTATAATATAAAGGGAAAATAAATAAATATATTATATATATATCTTTTATGTTTATATATATGTTTATATATATGTTTATCTTGTTTTTTTTTATTTTATTATTTTTTTGTGTATATATATATTTATATATATTTATATATATATTCCCTTTTTGATACACATGAATTATAAAAATTCTGAACAATTCAGGTGTTAAGAATATTTTGTACAGAAAAAACAAAAATAAATAAATAATATAAAATAATATAAAATAGTATAATATAACAAATTCAGTAAAAGTAGAGAAATGTTTATTTAAAAAATATTATCAAACTCGTCAAAATTTTTTGTTTAAACAAACTAAAAAAATGAAATGGAATAAAATAAAATAAATAAAACTTAAAAATTTAAAATATAAAAAAAACAAAAATTTAAAAAAAAAAAAAAAAAAAAAAATAGCTACCTGTCAATATGTTAAGGTAAAATTTAATAATACAAATTAAGAAAAATATATATATAAATATATATATATATATATATATATATATATATATATATATTTAATACGGGGAATGAATATTTATACAAAGTGTAATAATAAATATTATATATACACATTTTAATTTAAGGGTTCTATTTTTAACTTTTTATTTCCTGCTCTTAATCTTGATCCAACATCTTCACCTAAAATAAAAATAAAATAAAAATAAAAATAAAAATACATATACATATATATATGTGTGTGCCTAAATTTTTTTTTTTTTGTTTATACAAATCATACCATCCAATACAAGTACTATCCTTCCCAATGAAACTGGGTCTGTTAACTCTATTCTTTTCCAAGCTTCATAAATTGCTGATGCTAAAATTGCTACCAGTGTCATTGTTGTTGTATTATAAAGTGCTTGAGATTTCCCTGGTACGTTTCTTAATACTATTAATATTTCATTCATACATATATTAAGTAGACATTTTCTTGCAGCCTTTCTTAAATCAAGAAGATTTAAAGAATCTGGTAAATAATTATTATAATTGGATGAAATATCTTCTAGAATATTAATCCACATATCTTCTTCACGTTTCCATAATTTTACATTTAATTCTATAGTATTATTTACATTAAATTCTAAAAGAACTTGCAAAGATGATAATGGTGTTCCTAATTGACATGAAAATAACCAAGGAGATAATAAATTTTCTTCACTTTCAATTTTTTGATTTTTTTTTTGTTCCTCTTTTTTTTCTTTCCCTTCATTTTCAAATAAAATATCGCTAACTTCTAGTTTTTCTAATAAAAGAACCATTTGTTTTTCTAACTTCATGATGCGCTTTTCTAAGTGGTATTTATCTGTGCACCAAACAAATAAAATAAAAAATAAAAAATAATATAACATAATATAATACAATATAATATTTTTTTTTTTTTTTTTTTTTTTTTTTTTTTTTTTCATTAAAAAGAAAATAAAAATAAGACACTTATATACATCCCATATAAATTTCAATATATATATATATTATATTTCCTTTTAACCTTTTTCAGAATTTTGTAATTTATCATTTAATTCTTTTACAATGCTCAACAAGGGATCATATTTTGTAACTATGAATGTTTGCAAATCACTACTAAAAACGGCAGTGGTTGTTTGGCTAGTCATTTTTTTTAAAAAAATACAAAAAAAAAAAAAAAAAAACAAAGACAACAAAAAAAAAGGGGAAATTGTTAAAAATATATATAAATAATAATATCTTATATCAAACAAATATTTATATCATTACATAAAATATATTAAACAACACAATATAAACTGTCATATATTATACATATATATATTATATATATATATATATACATATACATATATTTGATGCTTGTTACTACAATGTTATTATTTCTAATATTTTAAAAAAAAAGATACAAAAAATAAAATATATATATATACATATATTATATACATATTTTATTTTTATTATAAAAACATGGTTGTATTTTTAACATATAGGAAAAAATGCATTTTTATACATTTCAACAAAAAAAAAATATAAAATATAAAATAATAAAATTAAATTGATGGATAAAGTAAAGAAATATATATATATAATATAATAATGATAAAAATATATATATATAATAATATATAATTATAATATTATTAAGATGCACAATATTTTTAATAAAAAATGAAATATATACATATAATAATATATATTATATATTTGTATATATATTGTATACATATATGAAATACATTTATAATATATATATTAATATAATATATATATAATATATATAATAAAATAAAAATAAACATATATATATATATATATATATATTAAAATATCCTAATAATTATTTTTAATAATTTAGGCATTAATTTATGGTACGATGTGATGTTTTAATATTTATATTTTTTTTATTTTAATTTTTTTTTAAAAATTATATCATCTTTATATAAAATTTAAACGAATTAAAAAAAAAAAAAAAAAAATATATATATATATATAATAAAAAAAAAAAAATAAATAAATAAACATATATATATATATATATATATTTATTTATATATAATAAAGAAGCCTATGTTGTAGTTTTATATTTATTTTATATAAAAAATAATAAGATTAAAAAAAATGTAGTTCCTTTTCTTTTTCATTTT
This sequence comes from Plasmodium sp. gorilla clade G2, assembly GCF_900097015.1. Classification (NCBI taxonomy): domain Eukaryota; phylum Apicomplexa; class Aconoidasida; order Haemosporida; family Plasmodiidae; genus Plasmodium; species Plasmodium adleri (nom. inval.). Next base: position 476,940 of record NC_041697.1, read on the forward strand.
TTAATATTATATTAAATATGATGCGATATAGATATATGAATAGAAGAATAATTTGTCGAAATAACATTAGAAAAAATATATATTATTAAAAAAAAAAAAGAAAAAAAAAGGAATATATAAAGGAAATCTTAATAATAAATATATTTTTATTTATTTGTCAAATGTGAAGAAACGAAAAAAATACACACCTGAAAAGATATGTATATAAAAAATATATTATATATATATATATATATATTATATATATATATATTTTTTTTTTTTTTTTATTTATATAATGTGCTTGTGTTTTTTTGGCTGTTTATTGCTTTTTTAAGATAATATAAAAATTGTTAGTTATATAAATATGATAGACATAAAGATCGAAGAACTTAGGAATTCAAGTGAAGCAGATCATTTGGAATATGGTAACTTATTAAATGATAAAAGTATCGAGCTTGTTGTTATAAAGAATAAAGATTTATATATTTATAAATATGATAAAGAAAAGAAGGATATATATTTATTATATGAAACAAAATTAAATGCTCCCATTTTAAGAGTAGTTATTTTAAAAGATGTATTTTTGAATAAAAAAAGAAAATGTATAAGTGGAATACTTTTAATTTATAAGAATTTACATTTTATAATTTATAAATATAATAAATTTTTAAATAGCTTAGTAGTAGTATTGAGACATACATTTAATAGAGAAATAAAATTTTCATCTTTATTTTATAATTTGCCATGTGCTATTAATTATATTCATAAATATGATAATTATAAATATAAAAAAAAAAAAATAAAAAATAAAAAAAATAAAAATATACATAATATAAGTAATAATGAGAAATTAATAAAATATGGAGAATCGAGTCTTCAACATAATCGCCTTTCTGATATAAAAGTGAATAGATTGAAGTGTGGAAAATATAGATTAAAAAAAAAGAAAAAAAAAATTAAATTAAAGTTATTACTTAATAAAGATAATGAGAATAATAAATTATTATCAAATAATAAAAGAACTCATGTTGAAGATATGATAATAAATGAGAATGATGATGAATATAAAAAGGAATTATATTTTTTAAATAATTATTGTTTAAATTTTAATAAAAAAAAAATTATAAAATCCAAAAAAAAAAAAATAAATTTTTGTGAATTTTCCATTACATTTTCTTATAATTTTAAAACATTATATACTTTATTTTATACAACCAAAAAAAAAAATATAGAAGTGACAAAAGGAAATGAGAAAAATGATAAGATGAGGAAGGAGATTCAAACTAATTATTTTTCTAAAGATATATATCTTGATAATATAAGTAAAATAAAATTACATAAGATATACAAAAATTTTGTTTTTATAAAAAAAATATTTTATCATGATAATATGGCTAACGTAGTTATTCAGAGGGATGCGGTAAGAAAAATAAAAATGATATAAATAAATAAATATATATATATATATATATATATATATATATATATATATATATATATATATATGTTTATATGTTTATATATTTGTGTGTTAATTTTAATTTTAATTTTAATATTTTTCCTTTAGATTAATGTTGGTCAGAGAAAAGTTGAAGAGGTAAATTTAAAACTAGTGACTTTAAGAATTGAGAACAATAAATTTGATATAGTGGAATTATTAAATAATATTCCTAACGACATTGTAGATATATTAAAATATAAAAATATTGTTATATGTATATGTTATGATTATATATATATAATAAATATGATAAGTTATAAAAAGGTTGTTTATTTTTTTAATAAGACTTGTTATATAAATGAAATATTTGATTCAATGAAAGATAATTGTTTATTTTATGATTATACATATTTTAATATAAATTTCAGAATTATAAAAGTTCATATGAAAAATAATAATATATTTTTATTGAATAAAAAATATATCATACATGGTCATGTATCTAAAGATCTTAATGATTTAATAAATCTAATGAGATGGAATAAAATATATAAATTTATGTCTACTATAAAAACGTCAACTTTTTTTTATATTTCAAAATATTTCCATTTTGTATATTCATATGATGGAATAGGTGGTGTGTCCGATATATGTGTCATAAGAAGAAAAGAGGAGATAAAAAGAAAAAATAAAAATAATAAAATTAAAACAAATGATATAAATCAGAAAAAAATAAATAGTCATATTTTTAGAAAAAGAAAAAATACCAATACCTTTTCGTTTGAATCTAACAAAAGAGCTAAAAATGAGGATATAGAAAATAAACTTTTTCAAAATGATAAAATTATTCAACACGATTCTTCATCATATCATCATCATGATGATAATAATAATAAGAAGAATAACACGATTGTTGATTTCATAGAAGAATCAGAAAAGGTAAAACCAAGAAATAATGATAGTATATTAATACAAAGAAAAAGGAGTACAAGAAATGATATTATTCAAATGGAAAAAAAAAAAAAAAAAATAAAAAAAAGAAAAAAAAAAAAAATAAATATAAATAAAAATAATAATAATAATAAAAATAAGAATAAAAACCAAAATGTTCATAAAACGTTAAAGTATTATAAAAGAAATAATAATTTCCTTTTTGATTTATTAAATTATTTAAATAAAAATATAAATGTCAATGAATATACAAAAGAGTTGAATAATAAAAAATATGATTTATTATTTCAAAAATATAAAAAAAAAATTAAAATATTAGAAAATCATTTTTCAAAAATAAATGCTCATGGAAATATAGAATATTCCTCTCCTTTATTTTTGTTGAAGAAAAAAAAAAAAATAAAAATAAAAATAAAAATAAATGACAATATAAAAGATGCGAATGACAAAACGACAAACAATGATATAACAAATGATATAACAAATGATATAACAGATGACATGTCAAATAATAATTTTAATATTCATAAAGATACTCCTTTAAATGAAGAAGAAATATTAATACAAAAGAGTCAAGTGAAAGATAAAGACAATGAGAATATAAAATCAAGAAATTCGAAACATAAAATACAAAATGATAACAATAAGGATAATATTTTATTTTTTTCAAAGGTTGATAAAATATCGTGTAAAGGAATATTGATAGATATATATAAATTATATGATCATTTCTCATCTATATATAAAAGTGTATATATATCTCTTATAGGAAGGAAGAAAAAAAGTACCATATATAAAACGTTTTTTGAATTACCTCTTGATATTAAATTAGATATAGAATTTTTACAATGTTCTATTAAAAATATTCATTGCTCGCAACTGCAAGAGAAACAAAGAATAAGAGTATGTGACAAGGAATATAGAACTAGTGATAAAAAATTTAAAGACACACACCTTCAATATATTTTATTAAATCTAACAGAAGAACAGTGTAATAATAATAAAAAAGAAATAAATGACATATCTAAAATGAAGAAATTAAAAAATTATCATAAGGATAAATTAATTTGTGATAAAAAAAATGATCATATAAAAGAAAAGAGTGATAGATATATCTTATTATGTATAGATAATATAAACTTTTTAAAAAGGACAAGAGTGAATGAATATTTTATTTTGTATGAAAATAATAAATTAAAAAGAAATCTTTTTTTAAAACAATTCTCTGAAAGGATAAGTGTGTTATATAAATATGAAGATAATAATAACAACAATAATAATAATAATAATAATAATAATAATAATAACAGTTTTGATGATGGAAGAAACCATTCTGATATGTTTATAAATAATTTGAATGATGTTATGTATTCAGATGATGAACCCATTGAAGATAAAGCAAGTACACAGAAGGACGATCCACATTGTTACAATAATTTATTATTATTAAAAGGAGAGAAGGATGAAGATATTATAGATGATATAAAAGAAATAGATAATAATATAAATATTATAGATAAGAATAAAAATGATTTTAATGATATTAGTAGAGATAACTATTTCTGTTCAAACAAAATTATGTATATTATAAAAAGTAATTCAAATTATAAAAATATGAATATCAAAAATAAAGATAATAATGAAGAAATATATATATCAAATACATTGATGAGTATTGAGAAATATTTATTATTTTTTAAAAACACAAATTTAAATTATTTTAATAATAAACATGTTCTATTTTATTTGAAGAAGATATATTTTCCATATATAATATTATATGAACATAATAATATTCTATGTAATCCAAAAAAAGATAATCATATTAATGAAAAAGGAAATATAAAAACAAGACATCATATAAATATACATTATGAAGAAATAAATAATGATATCTATAAATACAATAATAAGGAAGATAAAAATTTTGTGAATAAATCATCTTTTTATTTGTCATATAAAAGAATAAGAAAACAAAATGAATATCTTTATTATGAAATGAAGGGTACTGAATATTATTTACAAAAAAAATATTTAAATTTTTTTCTAATAGAAAAAAAAGAAAATATAAAAACAAATATTAATTTAATAGACACAACTATAGATATATTAAATTATAAAAATATTTTCTTAATACAAATATGTAAATATGAAATAAATATATTATATTATAAAAATACATATATATTGATAAAAAATATTCCTTTTGATAATGCTATTAAAAGTTGTAAATTAATAGAAAATTATTTAATTATCTTATATGAAAATTATAATTCTTCTATATATGTATTAAATAAAAATATTATAAAACAATGTATACATATTATTAAAAATATAATTTTTTTATATAATCTATGTACTCTACATTGTTTAATATATGAAAATAAACAAGAGGAAATAAATATATTTAGCTTTATCAAATTTTTAAAAGAAAAAAATATTTTATATACAAAAAAAAAAAAAAAGTCATCACACAAATGTATTAGTAACAATAATATTAATCATACATATAATATATCATATGATGAGAAAGAAAAAAATAAGGAGGATTTTCTTTATGATCATTTTAATATATATAATATATTTCAAATAAAAAATATATATATGTTATACGATTTTATAAAAAGCAAACATATTGATATAGATAATATATTTCAATTATATATTCCTAATATAAAAAATATTGAATGTTTGTCTACATTATATTATAACAAAAGACATATATATTTATCATACTTGTCTAATACAAATAAAACATTTAATATTTTTGATATCAGAAGGAAAAAAATTATTTTTAAAAGTAATAATGTAATGGGGGTTCCTAAATATATATATAATACAATAAATAAAAAATCAAATCTAAAAAAAAAAAATAAACCAAAAATTATAAAATGTGACAACAATGATATTGATAATAATAATAATAATAATGTGGAGGATGAGAGTAACAAAAAAATTAATCAAAATGATAAATCATTTATAAATTATTTGGATGAAGAAAAAATTATTAATATTTTATTTTTTAAATTAAATAAGGATTATTTTTTAATCATATTTTTGACAGGTAGACCAATATTAATATATAAATCTTTTTTTTCAATAACCAAAAAAAAAAATAATAAAAATTTATTCTCAAGTCTGAAATTTAAAATATTTGTTCATAAATTTATTCAACCCTTGATGAGTAATTTGTTATATCTTTCAAAAAATCCAAACGTTAATATTAATAATAAAATGTTTGATGATAATAGTTACAAGGGTTCATATATACTTTTGGATGAATCTAATTTTAAAGCTTCTACAAATAAAATGAAAAATAAAAAAAAAATAAAAAATAATAATAAAAAAAAAACAAGTGATTATTATAATAATTGTAATGTTCCTTATAATTGCCTTATTGTATATCCATATATAGATATAAATCAAATGACAAGAAATCTTAGTGATGATAAAAATATATCAAAAGAAATATTTCAAAAAGATATAATGAATAGTTATTATATTAATTATCCTATATTATTGTTATCGAATTATAAAGGTAAATTATATATACATCCTTTGAATAAAGAAAAACTACAACGATGTTATGATAATAATAAAGAAGAGGAAGAAATAAATGAAAAGAAGAATAATTACAATATATATCATGCATATAATAATATATTATATAATATTAAAGATATTTATGGTCATATAAAAGGTTTACATAAAATAGATAAGAATGAATTTATAAGTTTCTCAAATAATAAATTTCAAATATTTAGTATAAATGATAATAAATATAATTATGTAATTTCTAAATCCAGACAAGTTACTATCAGATCAGATTTTTTTCATACATCCAATATGAAACATGATCAAACATATGAAATAAATGATCATAATAATAATAATAGCTATTTATGTTATCAAGATGATAATGAGAGATACCTTGGATATATTAATTCATATTGTAATCCATATTATATGAACATACAAAATGATATAATATTTTTTTTAAAAGGTTCCACTTTAATAAATCTGTCACTTAATGATACTTTTTCAACAAAAAAAATGTTATCATATCCATATATTCATAAAATATGTATATCAAAGGATGATTATGTTTTGAAGAAAGAACACAAATGTGGAGGAGACGACTATAGCATGGCAAAAAAAATAAAATACATTAATGAAATAAATGACAACAATAATAACAATAGCGATAGCAACAATAATAATAATAATAATAATAATATTAATAGTAATAATATGAATAATTGTGATGAGGATAAATATGTAAATAAAAAAAATTGTTATTATAATTCAACATATAATTATCCATTTCATATCACATATGGAAAGGTTCTAGCAGTTGTTGTTAGAATAAAATATGATGAATATTATTGTTTGAAGAAATTATTAAAAAAAAGAATTAATTTACAAAAAGATGAAATAAAAAATAATACTTTATATGAAAATGAAGAAATACAATGTATACCTAATATATATCTAGATGATTGTATTAATAATCAATATACACATAAAATGAAAAGATTTTTACCTGTACATACAGAACATACAACAAATAATTTGAAAGATGATAATATATTAAGAAAAAATAATAAATTAATTCAATGTGTTAAAACATATACAAAATATTATAAATTATTATTATATCATGAAAATAGTAAACATATATATGGTTATTATATTTTCGAACATAGTGAAGAAATTCAATGTGTATCTTTTGGATATCTTAATAATAAAGAATATATTTATATAAGCACTGGATTAAATATTAATGAACGGATAGAGACACAAGGAAATATATATATACTCGATTTTAGTAATATATTCTTTAAATTTAATAAAAATTATTTAGACACATATTTTAATTCTTCCACTAATATTCATGAACTCTCAAAATCGATTGATTCCATTCAAAAAAATAACAAAAATAATGATGGGATGAACCAAATAGGAATTATAAAATCAGAAACAAATAATAATAATCATCTCAATAATGATGGTAAACATATAACTGATACTAATCAAAAGGAAGATATATTAAATACAGATAATTCAAATAATGAAAACCAAACTTTCAAAAAAGGAAAGCTACTAGTTTACATGAAAAAAACATATAACAACTGTGTGTCTCAAATCCTACCCTTTTATGTTCACACAGATAATTACAATAATAATAATAATAATACATACGGAGGAAGAAATTATAAAACTATTACAAAAAATGAAGGAAAGGAATATTTTCTAAATATTGAAGATAAATATAATACTTATTGGAATGATATGAAAGATTATCATAATAACTCTTATAGTAATATTCTTCATTGTATTAATTCGAAAATTTATATACATGAAGTTAATGATAATGATTTCACTAAAGGTGCTTTTCTTGATAATAATTTTTATATTAGTGATATTAAAATAATGAAAAATTTTATTATAATTGCTGATTTATTTAAAGGCATTTTTATTAATATGTATAATTATGAAGAACAATATGATAGTCGAAGTATTATTTCCATATCCAAAAATTTTTATAGTAACAATCTAAATATATTATGTTGTCATTATATTATATTCAATTCTTTTATATCAATCATTGCTATGGATGTTTATAACAACTTTATTGTATTCTCATATAAAAATTATCAAGATATTGATAATCTCTATATATTCAATTATTTTAATTTTAATAGAAGAATTGTTAAATTTATTAACGCACTAAATAAACAAGATAACTCAAACCTTGCTCTCTCCTTATCCAATGATGGTAGTATACATTTATTTCATCCCTTAAATCATAAACGTTTTCTTTTCTTTAAAGAAATATATAATATTACAAAGAAATATATCTTTCCAAATCTAGCTCTAAATGTGAATACTCATTTAAAACCAGACTTATTCATCCAATCCATTGTATTAAATTTGTACAAAAAAACGGATAGCTATTTGGTCAAAAATATTTTATTTGATGACTTGTTAAGGTAAAAAATAAAAAAAAAAAAAAAAAAAAAAAAAAAAAAAAAAAAAAAAAAAATTAGCTAGCTCATATATAAATAAACAAATATATATATTTCAATATATATATATTTCAATATATATATTATTTGTTTTTTTGTTTTATTTTGATGCAGACAACTTCCGTTTTACTCTAGCGAAGTGCTATACGAGTTATTTTATGAAAAGTCCAACTTGCTTCAGCATATAACCATAGTAATACCATAAAAACATTATCTAAAAAATATATATATATATATATATATATATAATATATATTATATTTATTATATATACATTTATATTTATTTATTTTTTTTCTCTTCAGGGGGAGTTTTTAAATGAGCTCCATGCATTGAGCCTAAATTAATTCATTTGTTTATATCTCTAAAATTTATATAATATTGGCAGTGTTGTCAATATTTTTATTCTTGAATTAATATTTTTAATATATATATATTTTTTTAAATTATTGATTGTTCCATTTTATCATTTTTATTCATTACTTATTAATAAACTAACTCTTAACATATCATAATATATATATGTATGTATTTATTTATTTATTTATTTATTGTTACATATTATTTTTATTATTATTTTCATTTTAAAATTAGAATTCTTTAAAAGTATATTTTAATATTTTATTAGCTTCATAAATGTTATCTTTTAAGACTGTCCTTAAAAAATATATTACGTTAAGAATTAACACAATTTTTTTTTTCTTTAAGAACACATGGAAAATGTACTAAATAAAAAGCATTTATTCTTTTTCATGAATACATAAACATATATCTATCTATATAAATATATATATATATATATAAATATATATATATATATATTTTTCTCATTTAAGAGGAAAAATAGGAAAAGAAAAAAAAAAAATATATTAAAAATTATTAATATATATACATATATATATGTTTGATGGTACACGTACACACCTTGAAAATATATTTTTTTTTTTTTTTTTTTTTTTTTTTTTTTGTCTTTCATAAAAAAATACACAATTATATATATATAAAAGGATAGTTTTTATAATATGTATATAAAATAATTATATATATATATATATATATATATATATATAATATATATAATATATTTAAAATTTATGTATATTTGGTTGCTAATTTTGCACATGCTCCTAAAGCAATTTTAATCATATTTTCTAATTGGTGAGGAACTAGATTATTGTCAAAATCTCCTTCATCCCATTTGAATGGACATCCATCAACAATAAGAATACCACCTGTTTTAACATTTCTTAAGGTTCCTATAACCATAAGAGTAGCTAGTTCCATTTCTACAACAGCAGCATTAGCTTTAGAATAATCTTCTAATCTTGAAGGAAGAATTTTATTTGGATAATACATATCCGATGAAACACTAATACCATTAAAAACTGGAACGTTCAATTCTTGTGCACATTTATTTAAAGTATCATAAACATCAAAATCACCAACTGCTGGGAAATCTCCATGAATTAATAAATGAGAAACTCTATCTTCCCTCACAGCTGCATTACATACACATATATCACCTCTTTTTATTAAATCTGGTTGAAGAGATCCACAAGAACCTGCACGAATAATAACTTTAGCTCCATTTTGACTTAATTCTTCAAAACATATAGCACAACCTGCTGAACCTACACCATGACTAACACATAAAAATTTCTGACCTTTATAATGACATTCTACACTTTTGTATTCTCTATTATATGCTAAATCAACATATGAATCACATACTACTTTAACCTTATCAACTCTTCCTGGATCTCCTACAACTAAAACAACTGGTGTTATTTGTTCCTTGGTTAATTTTAAATGACGTATAAGATTATCCATTTTAAATAATTCGTAATTATATATATGTATATGCAAAAAAAAATTATTAACACTGTACAAAAAAAATATATATATATATATATATATTTTTAATATTTTTAAAATAATAGTTTTTAAGATAAAAAATATAAATTAAAATTAAAAAAATAATTATAATATTTTTTATACAATAATTTTTATAAACATATTTTATGAAACGTGAGAATACAAAAAGAAATTATTATTATTTTGTTTTTTTAATAAATAAAAATATATTTAATTCCAAAAATAAAAATAAAAAATAAATAAAAAAAAAAAAAAAATATATATATATATATATATATAATATTAAATACATACATACATATATAAATATAGAATATAAAATATTGTTGATACATAATATATATATGATATGTATAAAAAAATTTAATCGTTATTTTGTAGGGATTTTATATATATGTCATAACATATACTACCGTGATAAAAAAAAAAAATAAAAAAAAATAAAGAAAAAAGAAAGAAAGTTATAATTTTATTTAAAAATAGCTAAAAAATCACATATGTATGCAACATTTATAAAAGATAATTTTTTTTTATTTTTGAGCATAATAGCATATTTATAAAAGAAATATAGGAAAGGATTTCTTTTTTTTTTTTTTTTTTTTTTTCTTTATTAAAACTTTTTTAAATTTGGTTGATAAAATTAAAAATAAATATATTATATATATATAATATAGCATTACAAAAAAAATACTAGTAGAAATATATAAATAAAAAAAAATAATTTAATTAAATGTTAAAATAAAAACATATTAAAATGAAACCTTAAAAAAATATATTAAAATAAAAAATTAAAAATCACGCCACCATATAAATTATTTTAAATAAGTGACAACATATATATATAATATATATATAATATAGATATATATTGAATAACGTATATTTTATATATATAATTATTTTCTTTTCATTATATCAATGTATCTCCATATCATTCTTTTCTTATTTTATAAATTATTAATTATTATTTCAATAATAATACTTCTCTACATATAAATATATATATATATATATATATATATATATATATATATATATGTAATACCTGAAAATATTGTGCATACTCTTTAATATACTTATCATTTCAAATGATCATTTTTTTGTTTGTTTTTGGAACTCATGTTATCCAACGCTATTAAACTGATGTTCGCTCGTAATTCCTGAATTCCAAAATATTTTAAACTTGAAACATTATGTATATATTCATTTATATTAAAGTCACACATTTCGTAATTCAAATTATTGTAGTTCTTATTTTTATTTTTATTTTCATTGTATACTTTTACTTTCTTTTTATAATTATCAATAACAGAAAGGATCTTGATCATTAAGTTATGCAATTCATTTACCTGAACAAAAAAAAAAAAAAAAAAAAAAAAAAAAAAAAATAGCTAGCTATCAACTAAAAATATATACCAATTAAATTATACATATATGGCATAATAAAGAAAAGTATATTAGGAAAAATAAATTGTATAAATTCTTATTCTTCAAAAAAAAAAAAAAAAAACATATATATATATATATATATATATATATATATATATATATATATATATATTTATGTATATTTATTTATTTATTTATTTTGTTACTTTAAGTTTGTCAATTTTAGTTATGATAATTTGGAATGGTATTTTTTTTGTTATTAGCATATCTAATAAAATAAAATCATAAGTACTAAAAGATTCAGTGGATTCAATTAAACACAAAGCACGTTTTAAGTTCTTTGCTCTATTTAAATATTCTTCAATTAATATAGACCAGTTATTTCGTAATTCCTTTGATACTTTTGCATATCCATATCCAGGTAAATCCACAATTGATAAATAATTTAATAAATTGAAAATAAATAAATGTCGAGTTCTTCCCTGCACAATTTTTTTTTTTTTTTTTCATAAAATAATGAAATGAAAATAAGAAAAATAAATATACACACATATAAATAAATAAATATATATATATATATATATATATTTATATATCAATGTCTATGTGTTTTATATTTACTGGTGTATTGGATGCTTGTGAAACTTCTCTATAATTCAGTAACGCATTTATTAAACTGGACTTTCCAACATTTGAACGACCAAATATAGCTATCTATATGTGAAATATTTAAATAAGATAATTAAAATAAAACATACATATATAATATATATATATATATACATATGTGTAACATATTTTAAGTCTTATATTTTTAAGAACTTTTAATTTCATTTTATTTTTTATAAATTGTATACTTGAGGAATATTTGATGGTTTATATTTATGAATTGTTTGAGCTACATACACAGGATGTGCAATAATTTTAGAATTAAATATTATATTTGCTTTTTTAATCTACAATAATATGAAGAAAGTATAAATGTACACATAATATATATTTACATAAACATTTATTTATTAATTTTTTTTTTTTTTTATTTCTTTTTAAATTAATACATATTCGTCTCCTAGCCAAAATGGATTTTCTTCATTATTTAAAAAATTAATGTTTAGAAATGGTTTAGCTAAATAAGGTATTACTATAAAAAAATAAAATATATATATTATATTATATATATATATATATATATATATATATATATATTTTTATTTTACAAATTTCCTTTTTTTTTTTTTTTTTTTTTCCTTTATACCTTTTGTAGACGTTTCATTTTTTATGAATACACGTTTGGATATACTTATCATTTTTATAATGGTAACTTTCAATGAAATTCATTTTATTTCATTTTATTTTTTATGGAGAAAAGACCTCTGATATAAATATAAAAAAAAAAAAAACTCGAAATAAAATAGAAATTCACTTCATATTTGTAAATAACAGTAATAAAATATTTTATTAAAATATTCAAAAAAATATAATATCATATATATTACATGGCTTAATAAAGATGTATAAATATAACATTATATTACTTTTTTTTGAAATGATAAAAAAATATGGTATATATTTTTTTATATATACAGAAAAAATTTATTGAGCACATATAAAATTATAACATCTTAAATATAATATTATGATAAATATATATTATATATATATATATATAATATTTATATAAAATATTATTATATATCTATTAATTTTTTTCCATTTTTTTACATATAAACAAATAAATAATTATATATATATATATTATAATCCTTATTACATGAAAAAAAAAAAATAATAATAATAATTTTTTTTTTTTTTTTTTTTTTTTTTTTTATTATTATTATTATTATATATAAAAAAATTAAAATATAACTTTATTCATTTGAGGAATTATCAAAATTATGTTATTTTTCTTATCCACCTTTATTTTTTTATATCTATTATTTATTTTGTAATAACCTTTATACATTTGTAATTTTTTTTTCATTCCCTTTATATATATATATAATATATACAATCTAATTAATAATGGCAAGATTTAATATGTAATAATAAATATGTTCATTGTGATATATTGTCATATAATTATTTTAAAAGAATAGAATAATAAATGTTTTCATTTATTTTTTTTTTTTCATTTCTTTCTACATAAACTGGAAGCAATATAAAAGTCAAGATATTTAGCAAAAAAAAAAAAAAAAAAAAAAAAAAAAATGTTACCGTTTAGACCTTTAAGTCAGTTTGTTTTTCAGTTTTTGATCATAACATCAACAGCATTGGGCAAAGCATTTATACAAGTAAGTTTTAAAAAATGAAAAGGATTAAATATAAATAAATAAATAAATATATATATATAAACGTAGTAGTTATTTATAAACATTCTAGTTACCCCAACAACATCAGTATATTCATGTAGATATTAAAATAACAATAAACGTGTACATTGTTTTTATTTATTATTTTTTATATTTTTAAAATTGGGAATTTCTGAAAAAATCAATAAATAAATATATTATATATATATATATATATATATATGTTTATATTTTTATTTAATGATTTATTTGATTTGTTTGTACCTATTTTTATAGGCTTATAGAGAAATAATAAAAAATAAACACAATACACATTTTATAAAAGAAAAATACAACCCTTGTATGAATATAGAAGAAGCTTTAAATATATTAAACGTGGATAAAACCAAAATATATAAAAATTTAAATAAAGAAGAATTAATGTCTTTAAAAGATGAAATAACAAATAGACATTTGATTTTAAATAAATTAAATGAGAAAAATGGACCATACAATGGTTCTGCTTATATACAAAAAAAGGCCAGAATTGCAAAGGATATTTTGTTTCAGCATTTAAAATTACAATAAAAAGAGAAAACAACAAATATATACATATATATATATATATATATATATATGTGTGTATATATATGTGTATGTATATTTTTGATGTACCTTTATATTTGGTTACTATATTTTAATTTATTTTTAATTTTTTTTTTTTTTTTTTTTTTTTGTGATGTATAAAAATATATACATATTATTTATATATATTTACATATTTACATATTTGTATTATTAAAATTCTGAAATTTTAAACCCTCAAAATTAATTTTTTTTAAATTATATATATAAAAGAATAGCAGATAAGTTTGTATATTAAAATATAAATTTATGTATATCTGTAATTCATATTTTATTATGATAAAATAAAATTAAAATGCAACTATATTATTATGCACAATTAGAAAATTTATATCAATATATTATTTATTTTTTTTTTATATATATATTTTTATCTATAATTTATTTTGAAATTGTTATCATGTTTTGTTTTTTTTAAATAAACTACGCATAATATAAATATAAATAAATAAATAAATAAATATATATATATATATATATATATTAATATATTAATATGTTAATATAATGTATATATACTGGACGACAAAAAAATGTTAAATATGTTTATATATATACATATACATGTTAGTACCATTTGATTATAATAACTTGAAGAATCAAATTATTTCTTTTCACGTTTTTCTTTTCTGCATTGTGGTAAAGTTAAATTATCATTTTTTCTTTTTCTTATATAATTGGAAAATGTTATGGTTGGTATTTTCTGAACAATTAAGGCGTTTTCTTTTCCTCTTGGATATTTTTGCATGTAATAGTTAATATCAAAATGTCTCTTACAACTATTATAATTCATATATCTAATTTTTCCGAATATATTTCGTTCATTCCAACTTTGATCATGTACTGCCATAATTGAGGACATTATTGAAACATATCCATATGGACTTTTTGCATCAATAGAAAAATCATCATTTAATTTCATGGCATATTTTAAAGCTGTTTTCGAATTACCTGACCAGTTCAGAATTTGTTTGCACCAATACATTCTCAAAAATTCATGAATTATACCTTCATTAATTAATTGCAATTGAGCACAATTCCATAAATCTTCATGTGTCTTAGCATTTTTGAAATCTTCATAATCATATAAATATTCTCTTTTATCTGCATCGTGTTTTTTTAAAGAATCTTTTGCCCAGTCTTTTCCTCCATTAAAATTGTCATAATTTTTATTGTAATAACAGAAATTGTCAGCTAGCTCTTTTTTCATTACAATTTCTTCGTTGAATGTTTCTTTTCCACGGATGGTGTTAATGGAAGGGAAGTTGTGTGCGTACTTGTTGACTTCCAAAACACACCTAAAAAAAATAATAAAATGAAAAAAATAAAAATAAAAATAAAAAAATATAAAATAATGTAATACATATATCTTCAACAGGGTTAAGAATAATACAAAACGGAAGGTATAATATATATATATATATATATATATATATATATATATATATGTGCATATATATTAATGGGAAGATATATATATATACATATATATATATATATTTTTTTTATTTTTCCAAATTTTTCCTATTACCTTTGAGATGAGATAATTCCAAAGTTAATATAAGGTGTCAACAGATTAGTCATTTCACTGTTGGGATCATTTTTCTTCAAGTTATATTTTTCCAATTTGTATGAACAGAAATTTTGTAATGTTTCATGAGCCTTTTCCTCAGTACATACAAAGTTCAATAAGACAGGACAAGGAATATATACTGTGAGTTTATTAAAAACTTCAGATATAGAAAATGGTTCAGGATATTTGATAGTTTGATCAAACATTTCTAATTGTATAAATTCAATAAGAAAAGTTGAAAGATGTGTTTGTATTTTTGGTTTTATAGTTCTTGAAGAATTTTCTTCTATATTAGATGTTATCCACATGGGAACAATATTATGTGAATCCACTTGAATTATTTTTATTTTTTTTTTATTTGATAATTCTACTAAATTTTGTATAAATGTTTTAGTCTCATTTAAGGGATTAAAATCACAAATAATAGTTTTTATTTCATGAATTCTTAGAAATTCCATAAATTCATCTATCATATAAATTGCTAATACATAAAATGGTATATTCAATTGTTTTTTCATGTTTTCTTCTAAATTTTTTAAAACTTTTAATTTGATATCTATATGTCTTTTAGGAAATTCTTCTTTTCTATTTAAATAGGTACATGCATATAAATTAGTTTTTTTTTTTTTGGCTTGTTCATATGCATATATGAGGGCCCAGTTATCTTTAATCCTAAAATCTCTCGTTAATAATAAGAGAACATTATTTTTATTATAATCACATGAATTATGTTCAGGACTTATATTGTTGCTATTCATATTATCACATGATATATTATTATTCAAAAGATTGCCACCATTTGTTATCTTATTATTTTTTGTAATAGATTCATGAGATAATAACAACTCCTTAAATTTTCCAGCAGTTTGATTATTTCGTATGTTTGTTGAACCATCTTTAGAATGTTCGAATGATGTCAAGCATCTAACTCTCTTATTCAAAATATTTAATTTAGTTTCTAAAGATGTTTCATATGGATTTTTTTTTTTTTTTTTATCACTAATGAGAGTGGTTTCTTTAATAGTATTAGTAGCAAATGAACATATATTTAGTGTATTCTTTTTAGATACCTCTGTGTTACTTTTTTGTTTGTTCAAATCTTTTCTTAATATTTTTGAACTACAAGTTAAATTTTTAGTATTATTATTATCGTTATATTTTGTCTTTCTATCATTTCCTTTATTCTGTTCTTTCTCATTAATTGATTTAATAATTTTTGTCACTTTATTATTTTGAGATGTTATAAGTGTGTTTGTAGGGGCATTATTTTGTGAGGGAATAGATATATTATTTTGTGAGGGAATAGATATATTTTTTTGAGAAGGAATAGATATATTTTTTTGAGAAGGAATAGATATATTTTTTTGAGAAGGAATAGATATATTTTTTTGAGAAGAAACAGATATATTTTTTTGAGAAGGAATAGATATATTTTTTTGAGAAGGAATAGATATATTTTTTTGAGAAGAAACAGATATATTTTTTTGAGAAGGAACAGATATATTCTGTTGAGAAGAAACAGATATATTCTTTTTCCAAACAATATATATATTACTTTTTGAAGATGTATTTATATGATTTTTTTCTTTTACACTTATATTATTTTTTTCAGTAGGTTTATTATGAATTTCATTTTTTTTCAAAATTTTTGTATTTGAAATATCTTCATTAAATTGTTCTGTAGATAATATATTATTAGTTGTTTCTTTAGAATATAATTCTTCCTTTTCTTCTTTTTCTTCATTTATATTTTTTTTTTTTTTTTCAATATTTCCTTTTGATTGTTGAATAATATTTTTCTCTACCTGTGAAAAAAAGGAAACTTGTTTTTTTTTATTTTCATCTGTTAAGATAGATGATATATCTGTCTTATTACCTTTTTCAGATAATATATTTTCATCTTTATTTACATTCATATTAAGTATATTATTTCTCATATTATTATTATTATCTTTTAGTATGTCTTCATTATTTATTATTATGTTTTTTTTTTTTTTCTCGTTCACATCGTTTTCCTTTTCATTTGTTGTAATTTCTTTTTTTTCTTCATCATAAGAAGACATTAGATCCATTCTTTTGGATTCTTCTATGATTGAAATATCATTTTTATTATTTTTTTTGTCAGATATAGTAATACCTTTATTTATATGTACCTGAGGTTTATTATCATTTTTCATATTATTATTGCCATTTCTTAATATATCTTCATTATTTTTTATTATGTTTTTTTTTCTTTTCTCATCCAAGCTATTTTCTTGTCCATCTATAATTATTTTTTCCTTTTTGTTTTCTTCATTTAATTTTTTTATATGTTGACATTTCTCCAAGATATTAGAATCTTTATTTTTAAGGGGTTCATACAACATGACATCTACTTTATTATTATCCTTATCACTTGCCATGGTCATATCTTTGATAACAGTTAATATATATAAATGAATATAAATAAATATATATATAAATGAATATGTGTTAACGTTGGTTATTATAAATGTGTTGTAAAAAAAATAAAACTACTACAATGTAAATGAAATATATATATAAATATAAATATATATATATATAATATATATATATATATTCATTTATAAAAAAATATAAAAGAAAGGTACTATTAAATATATATGCTAATAGGAACATTCATATAATAACATATAGATATAATATATATAATATATATAATTATGTGTATAAAAAAAAATATACATATAAATACAATTTTTTTTTTTTTTTTTTTTTTTTTTAAAGGGATATAAAAATTGTTGTAATTATATATATACACATATACATATATATATATAATATGTGTGATATACATTTATATAATTAAATAATATGAATTAAAATAATAAAATTAATATATGAAATAAACCAGCAGGGTATTCACATATATTCTTATTATATTCATTTATATATAACAAGTGTATTCAAAGTAAAAAAAAAAAATAATAATAAAATAAAAAATAAATAAATAATATATATTATAAATATAATATATATATATATATATATATATATATATATATATATATATATATATTATTAATATATAAAAACCAGATCAATTATACTGTATAAGCATATAAAATATTATATATTTTTTTTTTTATTTATCATATGAATATATTATATATAATTATAACACATTTTTGAATCATATTCTAGAAATCATACTAAAATGTTAATATATATATATATTTATATTTATGATAAAATAAGAATAAAATTTATTATAAAGTTTATCGTAATAACAAATATATATAACATAATATATAAATGAAATATTAAATTATTTATTTTATATATATATAATATATATGGATAAAATAAAAAATTAATATATTTTTTTAATATTTTTATTTTCATCAAATTAAAATATAAAAATATAAAATATAATATTGCAATTATAATATGATTATTTTAAGTCATATAAATGTGTACATAAAAAAAAAAAAGAAAAAAGGTATGTATTTATATATTTATATATATAGTTTCTTTTTTTTTTTGTACTAAAATAGTTTCCCTGTACCTTTTTTTTTTTTTTTCAAACATACGTATTTTAAAAAAAAAAAAAAAAAAAAAACTATAGATGTTAAAATATATATAAATATAATAAGCATACATATATATAAATAAAAATGTTTATATTATTTAATTTATTATTATTATTTTTTTTTTTTTTTGGTCGCAAAAAAAGGACGTCAAGTTGAAACGTTTGTCGTACTATATATATAATAATTAAAGTACAGTTTATTTATTTATTTATTTTTTATTTTATTTTATTTTTTTTTTTTCTGTTGATATTATTTTTTAGGCATAAATTCTTATAAGTAAAAGAAATATATAAAAAAAAAAAAATAGTAATAATAAAACACACACACATACATAATATATATATATATATATATATAGATATAGATAAGATCCTATTCTTGGGTCATTGTTATTATAAATATGTAATAAGGTATCTATGATATATATATATATATGATAATAAAAAAAAATAAAATTCTTTTCTTTTTTTTCTTCTTCATTACTATATTATGATAATTATGTAAATACATTTTTATAAAAAAAGTTATTTAAGATTGTGAACATTTAAAAAATCAGAAGCTATTTTTTTTTTTTTTTTTTTTTTTTTTTTTTTTTTTTTTTTTTTTTTTTTTCGGTCTATATTGTTAAAAGAATGTTCACTTATATTCTTTTATTAAATAATATCAAATGGTATTATATATACATACATATATATATTATTTATTGAGTATGTTTGTATTTATTTTTGTGTACTTAATCATAGGTAAAAGTACATAGATATATATGATGTATATACATTAAAAAAAAAAAAAAAAAAAAAAAAAAAAAAAATATATATATTATATATATGTATATTCTTCCATATTTTGATGTTATACTTTTTATTAACTTGGTCACTTGCTTTTTCCTTAAAAAAAAAAAAAAAAAAAAAAAAAACATACATATATTAATATATATATATATTATATAATACCCATTTGCAATATTATAATAATATGATTATATAATTATGTGTATTATTCTATTTTATGTAAAAGCAAAATATATATTATAACCCACACGTATACACATATATCATCCTCCCCTTTTCTTTTCTTCTCTTTTCTTTTTAAAAATATGACGTTCATATTAACCTTCAGTCAGTTTATCCTCTACACACATGTATTATTAAACATGTGTTATGGTTTCTATTTTGATCAAACAGAAGAATTAGTTGTAAAGACTACTCATAGTGATATATGTAAAAGAGAACATCATTTAAGTTTCAACAATGAAATAATAAAGTTATGTTTGTTCTCTCAACGTGCTGGTGTTAATTCTAAATATAATCTTATAATGAATACATTAAAAGAAGAAAAGTGGGAGGAGAAATATAGAATTTTAAAAGATAATACATTTAAAATTATTAAATATTTCTATACATTTGTAAATAAAAATGAATTAGTTATAATATTTTGTTTTAATAAACTTATAAATAAAGCACCTTATGAATGTCATAGATCTATTTACAAAGTGGATGACAAAAAAAATGAAGAAAAGAGAGTTACAATTAATTATAATCACATAGATCCTTTATCATTAGTTGATTATACATCTAATCATTTTGAATTCTTGGGTACTTCCTATTTATTAATTTGTGGTATTAATGAAAATAGAAAGTTACCTCCAGCTTCTCGTATCTTTATTTTATGTCGTGCTAGCAAGGATTCTGGTCTAACATGGGGGTAACAACAAAAGACAAAAATAAGAAATATTATGTTCATATAAATAAAAATATATATATATATATATATCAATATGTGTATGTATATACGCCTTTGTTTTTGTCTTTGTTTTTGTCTTTCTTATTTCTTATTTTTTATCTTTCTTATTTCTTATTTTTTATCTTTCTTATTTCTTATTTTTTATCTTTCTTATTTCTTATTTTTTATCTTTCTTATTTCTTATTTTTTATCTTTTTTATTTCTTATTTTTTATCTTTCTTATTTCTTATATTTCTTATTTTTTATATTTCTTATTTCTTATTTTTTTATATGTATTCCCATATTTCTCTCCTAGATTCACTTTCTCATTCTATTACCAGCAAGCCAAAGAAAATGTTAACTACTCCAATGTTGTTCCCAAACTTTTCTACAATGAAATCGGATTCATCTTTTCTTCTTCAGAGAATTCTTCCAAGAAATATATTAGATGCACTTATTTAGAAGGATATCACTTCGATTGTAATGATATAACGTTTATAGAAGATAAATATTTGTTAGATGTGACAAAAATAAGAGGTTATTATTTAACTATTTTATCAAATAAGAAAGATAAAAATGATAATATAAAATTGTGGTACATCTATAAATCTGTAATAACAGAAAGCATGAATAATAATATTACAAATGTTGGAAAAGAATATAAAGAAGGGAATTTATTTTTATTAAATGATTCAACCGTTTTATATAATTATGTAAATGAAACAGATAGTTATGTTTATTTAATAAAACATAAAGGATCTGTAAAACATTGTACTTTATTATATTTAAAAAAAGAATATGCAAATCCAGGTTTTATAAAAGAAATAGTAAAAAATCAAACTAAATTAATAAAAGATAATGATCATAATAATAATAATAGACATGTTTGTAATATTAATTATGATGATTTATCTGTTAATGGAAATGATAGATATTTCACTGTAAGTGTATATAACGGTGTAAAGACAGATATCAAAAGTTGTTTTTATTTTAGTTATGATAATATATTAGAACCTGTTAATATAATAAATAAAATTGTTAAAATATATGAATATAGTAATTATTCTGTATATGCATTTTATATTAATAAAGATATAGAATCATATTTTCTTTTTAATAAAAAAATGGAATGTTTTCTAGGAGATAATTTCTATATATATCTAAATATTAATTTTATAAATACATATAAATTAGATAATTCATTTGATACGAATGAAAGAGTAATTAATTTATATCCAGATAATCTTATTTATTATAAAATACCAAACAATAATTATAAAAATACATTCTTATCAAATATTCATTTCCCATCATATACAAAATATATACAAGTAAATGATAAAGAATATATATTCAAATTACCTTCATATATTGAACAAGATATTAATACAGAATTATTTTTTCTTCAGAAGGTTAATAAGTTTTATAAAAAAAAAACAATTATTCATAAAGGTGGTCATAACAATCAATTAGTTTTAGGTATCGATTTTTCAAAAAAAAATGATATCTGTTCTTATGCATATTCCAAATCATCATGTGAGTATACACATATAGATATTAATAAAATTAATATTAAAGTTCCTATGAATCAAGATATTACATCTGATATAACATTAGCAATAATATGTCCAGTAAATAAAAAAAATCAAAACGTATGTTTTCATCATACATATGACAACGGAAAAAAAGTATTAATTAGAGATCATCTATATGATAGAAATGGATATTTAAATGTATATCCTAAAATTTATATTTATACACCTCAATTAGATCACTTATATGAAGAATCCAAACTAGTTATAAGAAAAGAATTTATTGAAATATTTAAAAATAATAAATGTAATTATAGAAATGTTATCTTATGTAAATGTTATGCAAATAATATGTACTATGATATTACATTTAATTTAATATAGAATCAACGAATGAAGTTCTTCTTTTTTTTTTCTACCCACACAAAAAAATTAGATAAGTTCAAAAAGTAAGACACGCACACACATATATATATTATGTATTCTTAGTGTCTATTTAAATATTTATACAACATTTAATATACATTCATAATTAAATTTTTATATATTCATTTTTCAAACATATAATAGATTATATCTATACGATTATTTAATTACATTTTTTCCCCCCTTAATTGTCTATATTTAAATAAATAACAACACAAATATATAATATATATATATATATATATATATGGGTGTATATTAAATTTTTTTTGATAAATTGAATTTTTTCATCAACAAATAATTTATTATATATAAATATAACATATATGATATTATATGTTATGTATATCTACTCATATTTTTTTTTCATCCCATTATATATATATATATATATATATATATATATTTATATTTATATGTTGAATTTACAAGTACATATCCTTATGAACTGTATAATATTAAGAATAAAATTTTAATGTAATTATCTTATATAAGAAAATCAAAAAAATAAAATAAAATAAAATCATATTAAAAAGATGGTACATTTTGAATATGTTAACTTAATAAAAAGGATGATATTATAAACAATATATTATTAATATGTAGATATATATATATATATATATATATGTTTATATGTTTATATTTATATCTTCAAAGGATGAAGGATTTTCTTTCGTCAAATGATTATATATCAAGTATAATTAAATAATTACAAAAAAATTATTGTATTATATATTATATTATATATTATTTTTTATTTTATTTTATTTTATTTTTATTATTTTTCTTGGAGAGTCAAGAATAGTTGTAATCACATTAACATTGTGCATAAAAATATATAATTGTAATGATATAAGTATAGGACATATAAAATATTAAAAAAATAAAAATAATAAATAAAATGAAGGAATTAAAAAGAAACATATATATAATATATATATAATAAATAAATAAAATAACATGAGGTGTTAAAATTTAATGAAATGTGTAAATTTTTACTTGTATAAGTATAAATGATAAAATTATAACCATAATATATATATATTATATATATATTTATTTATTTATATGTATTATTCCTTCTTTATTGATGCCCTGATATATTCACATATATATATATATATATATACATATATATATTTTTTAATTTTTATATCCGTTTAACATGAACAAAAAGACTGAACAGAATTATCCTGTGTTGATAATTTAAGTTTTGCATGATTATTTTTTAATGATGTAAAATTTTTTTTTTTTTTTTTTTTAATTAATTCTTGTGTAATCATAGTAAAAGCTAGTTCTACATTTGTAGCATCTTTTGCTGATGTTTCTATAAAAGAGATATTTAATTCTTTAGCTTTATTCTGACCTTCCATTGTTGTAATTTCTATATCATCTTTACAATCAGCTTTATTGCCTACAAGTAATTTACAAGTATCTTCATTTGTATATTTATTTATTTCATTCATCCAATCATTAATATGTAAAAAAGAATTCCTGTCTGTTGTATCATATATTATTATTATTCCATCAGCTCCTCTATAATATGCTGATGTTATAGTTCTAAAACGTTCTTGACCTGCTGTATCCCATATTTGTAGTTTCACTATTTTATCATCTACTTTAATAGTTCTAAATCTAAAATCAACACCAATAGTTGTTATATAACTCTCTGTAAAATGATCATCTGAGAAACGTAATAAAATACAAGATTTGCCTACACCACTGTCACCTATCAATATTATTTTATATAAATAATCATAATCGCGTGATCTATTCTCAGTCATCTTTTCTAAATAACAAACAGAAGGACTTATATACTTACAAAAAAAAAATAATATAAAATATTATAAATATAAAAAATTAAATAAATAAACAAACAAACATATAATATATATAATGTATATATTTATAATTAATTATTACTTATAATATATACAATGACTCAATAAAAATGTTACACACACGAAAAAAAAAAAAAAAAAAAAAAAAAAAAATTAAATATATATATATATATATATACATATATTTTTATTTATGTATATCCCTATTATGCTTGTATTTATACATTAAAAATTAAAAAGCATAACACAAAAAGGGGGTACAATAAAATAAATATACATACAAATAGATATACACATATATATATATATTTACATATAATCAAAAGGAAGTGTCATATAAAATATATACCACTACATCCTTATATATATTCAAGAATATTTCTATTGAAGAAAAAATATATATATTTTAAAAGTTATAAACAAAACATTATAATATAGACCGTTTCATAAATTATTTATATTTGTAAAAAATAAAAATCATACATTTTATAATTCTCCACAATAAAAATTTTCAATTTTTTTTTTATACTATATATAATTCCTTTATATTTTTATTTATCATATATCTTTATTTATCATATATTTTTATTTATCATATATCTTTATTTATAATATATCTTTATTTATGTTTCATTCTGTATAGTTATGGTTATCATAAAATATTGGTTCCTTGAATTTTATGTACTCCAATTTAAACAATAAATAAATAAATATATATAAATATATATATTTATATTTATATATTTGTATCTTTCCTATTGTTCTTTTTTTTTAATTTTTCGTGCTTTTTTAGTTTTTTAAAATTTATCATAACAAATTCTGTATATTATATTATTCATATATATGCCTCATTTATATATTAAATCGTTTTATAAACCTTTCAAAAAGATTTACCATCATTTATTAAATTTGTAAATAAAAATATGCTTTAAAAAAAAAAAAAAATATATATATATATATGATAATAAATAAAAATAAGCAAACACATACATACATTACAAATACTATTTTTTTTTTTTATAAAATATATGCTTATGCATAGTTATAATATACATATATATATTATTTTAAAAATAGTATAAAATATAATATATATATATAATTTTTTTTTTTTTAATTATCTCTTAAAATAAATAAGTAGATATATAAGTAGGACTAAATATAAATATATATACCTATGGAAGAACCTTAATAAAATAATGTGTGTACATTAAAAGGTATAAGTTTATATATATACATAAAATATTATACAATTTTTTTTTTTTTTTTTTTTTTTTTTTTTTTCCTAATAAAAATATAATATTAATTGATTAATTATATATATATATATTAACAATTAAAACGTTTATTTTATTATACATTATAAATTAATTTCTATTTTTTTGGGGTTTATTTTATTGTTTGAGACCCATATGTAAGTTATACATATATATAATATATATATATATATATATATACATTTATGTTACAAATATATATGTAAATGTTAAGATAAAAAAAAAAAATACATAAACACATATCATATTTTTGTATTTAAGATGATAGATAAAAATAGTTTCCTTTTGAATGAAAAAATTCGATTTGATAAATATAATGAAAATGTTGAAGAAGAATATAAAAGAAAATATAATATAGAAAACAAAATAGATGAATATTTTGATGATAATAATAATAGTACTAATAATTCTTCTGTATATTCATCTTCATCTTTATCTCCATCTTGTAGTACATTAAATTATAAAAAAAGAAAAGAAAAATTATTTTTATATAAATATATATCTCCATTTATGGATTTAGGAAAACGTTTTTATTCATCATTAACATTAATATATGAACCTAAATTATATCATCTGTCAATATTTCTAACAACATTATGGGCATACAAAAATATCAAATGTATAAATAAATTATTAATTCATAAATATAATGATATACATTATCAAATTACAAGACCAGACTCTTTAAATGGTCGACGGAAGGCATTCAAAGTATTAGCAATTGGTGGTTCAATAATCCCATGCTTCTTTATTGCTCTTTTTATTTATGATATGAAGAAAGGTCAAACAAATTATATACAAGTAAACAGATCAGACATTCTATCTGAGAATCGTCACAATCATATAATCCCTTACACATTAAAGAGAGTTATATCTCATAAGGTAAAAATGATACAATAAAAATAATTCCATATGTAAATATATATGGCTGTATATATTTATATGCATGAATTATTATTATATATATATATATATATATATATATATGTATTTTTTTTTTTTTTTTTTTTCCAATTCCCTCCCATTTCAGATATTACTATTAAAGGAAAAAGTTCTCTTTTTTGCAAAAGATTTAGCTGAAAATAATAATTTTAAAACCTTATCGAGGGAATACCGTAAAAATATGGATAAACGAATATATAAACATTATATTAAAAAGGGAGATATTAATTAAAAAATATGCTACATTATATGTACAAACATATATATATATATATATATATTTTTTTTTTTGTAAATATTTTTAATTCATTTGAAATATATACATATATATATATATATATATATATATATATTTTTATGTGATATCTTTTATTATACAAATTAATATTCTCTATTGTTTGCTTTTAAATATAAAAATTAAACGTTTGATTTCATCTTAATGTGTTTTGCAATTTTTTTTAAATGTTCTGTTCCAGACAAATAGGCTCCTATAAAAGGGAAAATATATATATATATATATATAGGTATTTATTTATTTATTTTTATTTTTTTTTTTTTTTTGGCTAGTTTTTCTGACTTGTTCAGGTTATATTTATATTTTTTATTTATTTATTTATTTTTTATTTTATTTTTTATTTTATTTTATTTTATTTTATTTTTTATGATGTTCTTTACCTAAGTGTGAATGAAAATTGTAGGGATCCAGATTTCGTATTTTTTCCCCATTTCTATATATACAATCAAAATCTCCAATTCTATCAATTTGTGGTATATCATACTTTTCAATATTTATGAGTGTCATCAATTCATCCAACAAATTAAATTTCAGCGTATAATCGTCTTTTGTATTTGAAGAAAATGAAGGAGATGAATTGACTTCAATTAACCATGGTTTTAAATTATTATCGATAAGGATATCAAATCCATATAATTCGAAACAATGTTTATCATTAATTATAATTTTATGTACAGCTAGAAAAGATTGAATAATACATTCTTCTATATTTTTAATTAATGTTGTAATATTTTCATATCCATAACGACTAATCATATATAAGAATAATTCTCGAACAAACCATTTCCCTCCTACAGTATCATCATAACCTTCTGCATTTTTTTGTATGGATACATTAGTTAAATGCATAGTAACATCATTCATATTAGTTTTTTCATTTTTGAAATATGTATGAGAAAATCTAGCAAAACCACTTCTATATATATATATAGTTAAAGGATAATAAGATAATATTAAGACATATAATCTTATATCGAATTTTTTCCCTCCGATTAATAAAGGGTTGGATATATATTCTTGAACTATATATTGTTCAGGTTTTTCCTTATCTTTATCATCATTAATTTTATTTTTATTATGATAACTATTCCAGTCTTTTATTTGAGAAATTTTATCAAATAAAAATATTCCTTTGCCTTGTGACTTCCCTATAGGTTTCATAATCCATATGCGATTACTTTTTTTTTTATATTCTTCTAAAAATATTTTATATTCTAAGGGTAGAACAAACGTCATAGGAGTAATATCTAAATGTTTTATATCATCTTCGTTTCTGGTCTTTTCGTATTGTTTTTTCAGTCTCTTTATATTTTTCGCTAGTAGGTCTTTACGAGTCAACTAAAATGTGTGAATATATGTAAATGTTATTAATATGATTATATATATGTATATATATATATATATATATATATATATTTTACTTCGTAATAATTTCTATAGTGATTAACATATTGATCATTTTTAAAACATATAGTATCATAAACTTCATTTATCCAATCCTTTTCAGACCAACATAAATTCCAATCAGTTTCACTTTAAATGTGTACATATATATAAATAAATATTATATATATATATATATATATATATATATATATTTTATATATATATATTTTTTTTTTTTTTTTTTTTTTTTTTACTGATTTGTCAACTCCCATTTTCTATGTAAAAATAAGTCAAAAATTGTATTACGGAAATCAGTTCTAAATTTTACAACCCTATTGAAAAAAAAAAAAAAAAAAAGAAATTCTAAGTTATAATATAATAACAACATATATATATATTTTCTTTTAATGACGTATATAAAATATTAACATGATAAATATTTTATAACTATATTTTTATATTATACAACAAAATAAAAAGTACTTGTTTGAAGGAAACAATTCTCTAAAATATATAGACATGTTTTTTCTTATCAAGTATTTATGTTTAAAGTTATGAGACAACAAATAATAGAAAAAAAAAAAAAAAAAAAAAAAAAAAATTAATACACAAAAAAAAAAAAATAACATTTAATGAATATCAATTCATTCTTAAAATAAAGTATACGAAAAAAACAATATATGTATTTTTTAAATGTCACATGAAATAAATTAATTAATATACACCTATAATAAAACATAAATATAAACATAAATATATATATATATATATATTATTTATATTTTTTTTTTTTTTTTCTACTTTGATGTAAAAATAACAAAAAATAAGGTATAAGTACACATTATATATATATATATATATATATATATTTTTTTATGAGCGCAAAAATTTTTAGAGAATATAAAAAAAAAAAAAAAAGACATTGAAAAAATACAATTTTTCTCTCTTTTATTTTTTTTTTATTTTTTTTTTTTTTTCATATATTCATTTCATTAATAAACCTCGAAACAGTATTTTTTTCAGAAGAATTATTATTTTGAATTGAACATAATAAATATAGTAAAAATTTGGCTCTAGTAATTCCTACATAGAAAATTTTTCTTTCTTCAATAATATCTTGTTTATTATCAACCGTTTGTGGTATTTCTCCTTCTGTCACATTTATAATAAAAACTACTTTCCATTCTAATCCTTTTGCCTTATGTATAGTTGTTAAGGTAACTTTTTCTACTAGCATATTTTCATGTACATTATTTTTGAAATCATTAAGAAAACAAAATAAACAATCTAAACATGATTGTTGTAATAAGTTTGGTTTATAATCTGTTGTCATTTCTAAGAATATAAAAATATTTTGTATTTCATTATATTTTAAATCTTTATCTCCTATATTAAATAATAATTCGAGATCTTTTTTTATTTTAATTTCATTCACAGTATTAATATCGAACATATCATTATTGTTATTATGGCAATCATTCTTTTGATTATTATTATTATTATTATTATTATTATTATCAATGTCAATATATTTTTTCGTCTTTTCTTTTTTTTCTCTATATTCTTCAAAGGTACGTTTTTTAATATTTCCTTTTTTCTCTTCAATATTTTTTGAATTAGTTTCTTCAGTAGTATATACATTATTAGTAAATGTGGCATCATCACATATATTATCCTTACTGTTATTATTATCACACATATTATTACTGCTATTATTATCACACATATTATTACTTCCATTATTATTACACATATTATTACTTCCATTATTATCACACATATTATTACTTCCATTATTATCACACATATTATTACTTCCATTATTATCACACATATTATTACTGCCATTTTTATCATTATCCTGGTTGACCCTCTTTCCTATCACCTGATGAGAACAACCACATTTATGCTCATCAGTTTGTTTTTCATTTATTAATTTCATTTTCTTTTGTTCATTGTCACTGATGTGATGGTCTCCCTTCATTGAATCACTACCTATATTTTGAATCACATCCGATTCAATGTTATCATTCTTTTGTTCAGATATGGTTTCTTTCATAATATTGTTTTCCTTATTTTCTTCATCCCTTTTCTTTTGTATTTTGGATTGTAATCTTTTTAAAAAATTTGTTTTCTTCAATACTTCTATTACTAAATGATACACAGAATTAGTATGTGCTGCAAACTTTAAGAAATAATTAATACAAAAAAAAAAGTCGACAATAGTTTTTAATTCCTTTTCTGTAAATATATCTAATACACGTAATGATTCTTTATTTAGTGTTTTTCTTTTATACAAAATAAATAAGTGAGTGATACTCTTAACACATGAAAAAAGAGATAAGATTTCATTATTCATTTGTTGTGTTTTATGAATTTTTGTCTTTTCTGTTTTTATTTGTATATTATCATTAGAATGTTCAATTAAAATATTTGATATATGTTGATTTGTTTGACATCTTGTTAATTTATTTATTATATGGTTTGTATTTTTGACATTTTTTATTATTTTAAAAGCTTTTTTAAATATGATATTATCATCTACATTCAATAAAAATCTAAGGAATGTAATTAATTCAATAATTTCTTTAGATCCAAAAAAAGCTTTTTTTTTGTTTAATTCTTTTATAGGTATTTTAAAACTATCTATATTAAATATATTATTAAAGTCGCTAACATTTTGTTCACATTTCTGATTATTTTTATAATTATTTATTTCATTATTTCTTATAGATATATTTTTATATATATCATTTGTATTCTTATTTTCTAATTGTTTTTTATTTTCTTTTAAGAGTTTCTTTTGTTTATCACATAAAAATTTGTTGATTAAATATTTATATGCTTTCTTTTTAATTTCAATATTATGTATACTCTTTAATGTTTCTTTTAATGTTTTGTTTGTTCGACATAAAATTACAAAGTCTCCATATTTATAATTATAAATTTTTTTTAAATAAATAATTTCAGACAATATATAAGATATTTGATCACACGAAGTTTTGAATGCATGGAATTGAATTTTATTTCCTTGAATATTATTTGTATAAAGTTGTTTTTGTATTCTGCATGTTTTATTATTAATAATAAGATTCTGAGAAACTCTAACTATTTCTCTAGTACTTCTAAAATTATTACTTAATTTAAATAATAAACAATTACAATCTTTTAAAAATTTATGAAATACATTAATATGAGCACCTCGAAAAGAATATATTGATTGATCATCATCACCTATAACAGTAAGACTTCTATCTTTTAAATTGACAAGAGTATTTTTTTCCTTAAAATTATTATTAAAGAAATTATTTTCTTTTTCTAAATGGAATTTGTGATACTTGTCGTCACGTTGTTCATTATTATTATTGTCAATTTTAGTAGGAGAATAATATGTGTGTTCTTTTTTTTCTTTTATTTCATTTTTGTCATTTTTGTAATTTTTTTCATTTTTTTCATTTTTTTCATTTTTTTCATTTTTTTCATTTTTGGAATTTTTGTAATTTTTTTCTTTTTGTTTCTTTTCTATTTTTAAATATGAATATGTTGAAGATACCGATGAAGAACTCATATCATCTATTTTATTTGATAATAAAGATTGTCTCTGCATTGTTTGTTGATTCATTAAAACATCTTTCTGTTCAGACTGTTCACCTCTTGATTGTTCATTTTTATTTTTTTGTATAAGTATATTATTAC
This sequence comes from Plasmodium sp. gorilla clade G2, assembly GCF_900097015.1. NCBI lineage: Eukaryota > Apicomplexa > Aconoidasida > Haemosporida > Plasmodiidae > Plasmodium > Plasmodium adleri (nom. inval.). The sequence goes on from NC_041697.1 coordinate 509,787, forward strand.
AATGTTTATCAAAATATATTTGATCACAAAATTTTTGATCAATTTTATTTTCACTAAAAAAGTTTTGAACACTTTGACTATACTGTTTAGTATTGTATGTATTATAAATAGAATTATTATGATGATCATTAATTTTTTTATTGTCCAAATTTTTTTTTGGAATATCTATTAATTGATCGTTTGTTGAAGGAACATTATAATTTGCAAAGAATTGTAAAATATTAAATTGTGTTGTATTTGTATCTTGAAATTCATCACAAAATACATAATGCCATTCATCTAATATTTGATTTCTTATATCTATATTATATTTCATTAGACGATATGTTTCAATTAATAAATCATCAAAATCATAATATATATTTTTAGCTTTCTTGAATATTTTTTTATATTCATCATAAAACATCTTTTCTATTTCATTAATTTCTATTTGTATATTATATAATTCTACATATTTCATTAATTTTATTTTTTTTTTTAAAAATATAATATTTTTTTTTTTCAACATGCTTTTCACCTGTTCATTTTCGAAGTAATCATTTATTGTCTCATTACAATGTTTAAAGTTGTATACATAATTATAAAACTCATCATCATCATCATCATCATCATCATCATCATCGTCATTGTCGTTATAGTCGTCACCATTTCCTTCTTCATTTAAACTATCATTTTGTATATCATGTTCTTCTTCATAGTATTCTTTTTCGTCTTCTTCTTTTATTTCTGAGTTTTTCATACAATTTAAGAAGTATGCTAATTGAGGTGGTATAGAATTGGATTGGATATCACAGATATTATGATAATTATGATAATTATTATTATTTTTATTATTATTATTGATATTTTTATTTTTATTATTATTATTATTATTGTCTTCATTTTCTGTATTAGCATTGGTGCTGTTCTTTTGAAGCCCATCGTTGAATCCAGAGTGAGTATTTTTATTCATATTCATCAATGAAGAGTAGAAATTATTAAAGGCTAATTTAATAATATTATTGTTAATAAAATCAGTTAATATTTTAAAAGTTCCTTTATACTTATAAAGGATATATCTACAAAAAGAATGTATGGTTCCTATAAAGACCACTGTGTTTAATACTTTTATTTTACTTTTATGCATTATATTATTTAAAGTACATTTATTTTTTAAACTAAGATTATTATTATTATTATTTTTATTATTAAATAATTTTTGATTTATATTATTATCTACACTTAAATCAATTAAACAATTTATTTTCTTCATAATCTTATCTTTTAAATCACTAGCAGCATAATTTGTAAACGTAATACAAACTATAGACTTTTTTTCTTCTATAATACTTTTTATAATTCTAGCTGTTAAGGTAGATGTTTTGCCTGATCCTGGGCATGCAATAATACATAAATTTACATTCATAGGAATTTCAACAATTTTCTGTTGTTCCTCAGATAAGTTATTAAATAAAATATTTTTTAATAAATACATACTATCGCTTTTCTTTTTTTTAGTCTTTAGGGTTGTTGAGGAAATATTCTGTCCCCCTTCATCTTCATTCATGCTGGATCCAAAAAGAAAAAAAACAAAAAAAAAAAAAAAAAAAAAAATAAATATATATATATATATATATAAATTATATATATATAATAAAATAATAGATATATATTTTAATAAAAAAATACAAAGTGTGACAACTTAAAAGGCACAACAAAAAAAAGAATATGATAATTTATATAAACACATATTAAAAGAAAGATATATATATATATATATATATACATATATTTTTAAAAAAGTAAATACACAAATGGTGTTAATATGATATGTACTTATAAATATATTATATATATATATATATATTTTTTTATTTTTTATTAACTCTTGTGTTTAACCATAGACATAATATATAATCAAAATATTATCTTAATTATATGAAATGATAAAAAAAAATAAAATAATAAAAAAAAATTGTAATTCTTTAATATTGTATACATATATTTGTATAAAATGATTTTTCATTTTTTTTTTCTTAAAAAATAAAAAGAAAATTTATTGAAAGAAAAAAATATATACAAATGTTTATACATATTATATATATATATATTATATATTATATATCGCTGAATTTTGATATGTTTATATAGTTGTACGTTTTTTTTTCAGAATACACATATAAAGTGACATATAATATATATCAAGTGAAGTACATTTTTTTTTTTTTTTTTTTTCTAATAATATATATATATATAAATATATATTATGAAATATAAAATATATATATATATATATAAATACATATATATTATATATATATAATATACATATGTTTATATATGCATAATAAATATATGTTAAAAATATTTTTATTTTTATTTAAAAAAAATTTATTCTTTATAATTCATTAATATATATACTTTATATTTTATAAAGATGCAAATAGCATATTGAAAAAAAAAAAAAAAAAAATATACATATATATATTGTATATATATTTATATTTATATATATGTTTTCATATGTTTATGTTTTAATTTTCTTGCTTTCTTTAATTTTGATACCCTTGGAGCCCAAATTTTTTTTTTTTTTTTTTAATTATTTATTTTTTTCTATTAATAATGTTAGTTTCTCAAGGATTATTTTTTCGAATTATTATAAGAATACATACAAGTATAGAGCTGATAACAAATCGAAGAAGATAAGTTTGCTTAATATTAAAGATAAAGAAAGAGAATTTCTTCTATATAAGAATAAGATAGATAACAAATTGTCTTGGAAGAATAATAAATGGGATGATATATATTCATACAAAATAAATAAAGTAAAGAATAAAGGTATATATTTATATATATATAATAAGAAGAAAAATATATTTATAAATACCCAATTGAACAAACAAAAGGAGATTATATTATTTAAATTACAAAATAATAATAATATATATAAATACAAAAAATTGGTATCCTATAATTTTATATTACCATATTTTAGGGGCCTATATAAAAGAGGAGGAGATTCTATAAAGGATTTATCTTTTAAATATATTGATCGTTATTTTTTTGAAAATATAAATAGGTACCCCTATATGAAAAAGAATAAAAACTTTATTCATCACAATAATAATTGTAAGAATATAATGAGAATGAATGAACACAAAAATAATTTCAATCAAACAAATGAGGAAGATAAACATGATTATAATAATGTGGGAAAATTAAAATATAATTATAATTTAAGTTGTGCATTTCCTCAAGAAATAATAAATCATTATAAGGCAGCAGGATTTTTTCTTGTAAAAGCAGACATAAATGATAATAATAATAAAAAAAATAATGATGTTAATAATAAAAATAATGATGTTAATAATAATAATAATAATAATTACCATAATGTAAATGTGAAAACGAATCCAAAAGGAATCAATATAAAATTTTTGTTAGGATCAGATCCACTGACAGCAAAAGATATGATGAAAATAACTAATGATGAAGAAAAAGAGAAAAAAAGAAAAGAAGGAGAATTAAATATTTTAGGAGGAAAAAAAAATGCAGAAGAAAAATATCCTATTCAAACTGCTTATAGAGAATTAAGTGAAGAGAGTTTATATATGTATAATATTTTTATTTCATATTTTAGTTACTTGCATTATGTTATGAAATACATGTATCCATCATCAAATAGTAGTACTCATAATAATAATAATAATAATAATGGTGGTAAGGGCCAAGAAAATGTCATATCTTCTTATGAACATTTTTTAAGTAACAACTTTTTAAAGGATATTTCAAATTATACTTTAAAAGAAAAAGAAAGAATAATAAATATACACATCAATAATCTTATGATATTTTTTAAAGAAAAAGGATTTAATTTAGAAGAACATTATAATGAAATATATAGATGCTCTTTACCACCTCCATGCAAAAATAAAGATATGAACAAGAATACGAGTCATCACAATGATGACAAAAAATGTGATGACCAAAAATGTGATGACAAAAAATGTGATGACAAAAAATGTGATGACAAAAAATGTGATGACAAAAAATGTGATGACAAAAAATGTGATGACAAAAAATGTGATGACAAAAAATGTGATAACCATATGTCTAATAATTGTAGGCAGAATACCTTATGTGATACTTCAAAGAACCATTTAAATATTAATAATGAGGAATCTAATACTTTTGAAGATCAAATGATTGATAAAAAAAAACTGAATCCATATGAGTATATACATAAAGAAATAAATATATATGAACGTGTAGAAGATTATAGAAAAGATAATTTTAAATTATATTATAAAGAAGGAAAGTATTGTATATATTTTTTTAATGTTCTTCAATATGATTATAGAAATATGTTACAATATATGAATAATTTTTTTTGGGAGAATTGTATAATATTTTATAATATATTATTAAAAGAAAATTATAAATATTTAATTTCATCACGTTTAAAAAAAGATAGTGAATATGAATCATATGAATTTAATAATATTCAATTTGAAAAAAATGTTCATCCTCATTTATATGAAAATTTTATTAACATAAAGAATTATAATGAATCAATTTATAATGATAAGAATAAAACTTGTTATTCTTTTTATTATAATATCAATAAATATGATAATACAAAATTTGATTCTGGTTTTATGAATAATCTTATGTGGGTTGATTTTTCTATAATTCTTTTACAATTAGTTATAGATATAGAACGTTCAAAAAATGTAGCATTTAATCTTTATAATATATATGATCAAATAATTAAAAATTATTATAATCATAAACAAAATAATCAAAATGATTATATTATTTTTTTTGATAATGGAAATTCAATAAATATTTCATATAATATAATATATAAAATTTTTCAACTTTATAATCCTTTTCATTATAATTTAATTACATTATTCAAAAATAAAAAATATGCGGATTTCTTAATTCTTTTTTTTTCACCATTTAATACAAAATTAAATAAAAATAATCTACAACATTATTTATCAACTAATATTAATATACCATTCAGAAAATTTTTTAAAAGATTAATTCTTTCTTCTTCTCTATGGATTTTCTTTTTTTTCAATTTTATTTCAACCGTACCTACAAAATGAGAGACATATACAGCTCTCATCATGTCTCAATAAATAACGTGACAAAAGGTATAAAAATGGAAATGAAAAAAAAAATATATATATATATATATATATTTATATGTATATTTTTTTTTTTTTTTTATTTATTTATTCATTTAGTTATCTTATTTTTTTGTGCTTTTTAAAGCAAAACGTTATATATGTTACAATATATATATCTATCATATACTTTTTTTTTTTTTTTTTTTTAAGTTGTATAATAGGAAAGAACAAAAGAACCTCAAGATAAATAATAAGATATAAAATAAATGTTTTACATATATATGAATATATATATATATATATATATATATATATATGTGTGTTTATATATATATGTTTTTTTTTTTTTTTTTTTTTTTTTTTTTTTTTTTTTTTCCACGTGTATCCATATGAGCACGTAATTTTTTCTTTCCTACTCAAAAAAGGGAATGTATAAAATTTTTTTTTTTTTTTTTTTTTTTTTTTTTTTCTCATTAGAAGGCATAATAATATATATTTATTTTTATATATATATATTTATTTCTTCGTTTATATTTTCTTTATGTTTTATATTTTTTGTAATCCCTATATGGTTTTATATTAAAATTTTCAACACTTTCTCCCCCCCCCCCCTTCTTTTCTTTTGAATTTACATTTTTACATAATATTTTATAAAACAATGTAGGGAAATAATCATAAGAAAAGAAAAAAATTATAAAAAAAAAGAATAACATAAAATGATATATGTTGTGAAATATTTATTTCTGATTTACTATATAAATACAATATTTTTAAAAAGAGTTTTATTTTGTTATTCATATAATTTATCACATAATTTTTCTTTACATAATAATTCAAATTTTGCCTCCTACCCAAGAAATAAAAAAAGAAACAAAATAAATAAATATCATAATATTTATTATCATAAGGGTGATTTACATTATGAGAATAATATCGCGAATAATTATATAAATGATTCTTGTTTTTTAAATAAGTATTATTATATATATCATAAGAAGAAACATAAATTAAATTATTTTAATAGTCCTATTTTATATGATGATGAGTGTATTTTAAAAAATCCTTTTAATTCTTTTACAACAAAGGAAGGAATAAAAAATAAAAACAGTTACAAACATGTAAACATAAATGTTATGAGAAAAAAAGGTATGCTTTATTTAACGTTTAATAATAAAAAAAATGATAACACTATTAAGAATGATAGTAATTATGATGTTGATCAATTGGATATATGCAACATGGAAGAAACAAATATATTACCTTCAACAAGATGGGGACACTTTTCTCTTTTTTATGGTTCATCTTTAAATAGAGATTATTATACTTATGAGGATATTATAAAATATATACAAACAAATAAAAAGAGCTTCATAAAGTGTATAAACAATAATAAAAATAATGATAATAATGATAAAAATAATGATGACAATAATAATAATAATGATGACAATAATGACAATAATAATAATAACAGTGTAGATGTAACAAAAGAAACATTTATTGATAAAAAATGCATACTTATTAGAGGTCGCATAGAAAAAAAAAAAAAACAATCCAAACGGATTTTCTTATATGTAAGATTAAATAATGGAATCTACTTAACATGTGTATATGAAAAAAAAATTCCAACAAATAAAAATAATGAATCTATATATCCAATAGATAATATGTATACCTATATAAAGAATTTAAAAAATGAAAGTGTTATAGATATTGTAGGAAAAATTAAATTACATGGAATTTTATATAAACACGACGTACCATATATAGAAAGCTTTCTTAATCAAAAAACTATCGAAATTGTAGTAGAACAAATAGATTGTATTTCAGAATCGTTTTATAATCCTCCAATTAGTATAAATGATAGTGATATGAACACAGACAGGATGAAAATGATTATATGGGGGGATAATAAAATTGAAGATACTGATAAAGCAGGTCATACTAAAAATAATATTATTGATAAATCGGGTCATACTAAAAATAATATTATTGATAAAGCGGATCATACTAAAAATAATATTATTGATGAATCGGGTCATACTAAAAATAATATTATTGTTCATTATGATCATACTGCAAATAATATTAATGACCATTCTTATCATACTGCAAATAATATTATTGATCACTCTGATCATACTCCAAAAAATAATATTGATCACTCTTATCATACTCCAAATAACAATTTACGTGTCCATCACAATAATAATTTTGAAGAAGAAAAAAAAATAAATACAAACGAAAACATGCTGAAAGTAGAAAATTTATGCCTAAATTATAGAAATGCAATAAATCATATAATTTTATATATTAAAAGTAAAATATTCCAAAGATTTAGAGACATGTTAGAAAGGGATGGACATACAGAAATATTCACACCAAAATTTATAAAAATTAAAGAATCTGAAAAAAAACAATCTTTTGATATAAATGAAAATAATTATGAAGAAATGGATGATAATAATATAGAGAATAATAATTCATCAGAAAATAATATTATAGAGAATAATAATTCATCAGAAAATAATAATATAAATGTTCAATTAACAGGATCAGAAGGAGGTTGTAAATGTTATAAACTGGAAGGACAA
>NC_041697.1:522500-547500 GCF_900097015.1 Plasmodium sp. gorilla clade G2
TGTCATATTAACAAAAATACCATGATCAACAACTCCAGTAGTCTGAAAAAAAAAAAAAAAAAAAAAAAAAAAAAAAAAAAAATATATATATATGTATATATGTATATATATATATATATATATATATATATATATATATATATATATATGAAAATATATGAATCCATTTAGAATATATGTTTATATTAATCAGTATTATTATATAATAACATATACTTTAATCCATATATTCATTCAAAATAAAAAATATATAATCATCTTTCCTTGTTACCATTTTAATTCTTGTACATGTTTCTAATAAATCTTGTATAGGCTCAGTAAAAAAAAAGTCTACAATATAATTTTTATTGTCTGTAATAAATATCTCTCCGTTTCTCTTTCTCATTTTATATGTACATCCTTTGAGTGTATATATTTTTAGCAAATTCTCTATGATTTTTTCATATCCAAATGTAAGAATTTCTATAGGCACAGCTCCTGTCAATCCCAATCCATTGATACATAATTTGGACTCATCGCCAATCTGGTAAGTGCACAAAAAAAAAAATATATACACACATATATATATATATATATATATATATATATATATATATACATATACATATATATATATACATATATATATATGTTTTCGATTTATCTCTTACTATTATGAAAAGGGCAGAACTAGATGCAACAAGCTTCTCACGAACTAAGGCTCCTCCCCTTCCTTTTATTAAATTTAAATTTAAATCTATTTCATCTGTTCCGTCTATTGTTATATCAATTTTTGAATATCTTTCTAATGTGGTCAAGGGTATACCCAGTTTTCTCGCCTATAAGAAAAAATTAAATGGATACACATAAATATAAATATATACATATATATATATTTATATATAATTAGTTATTACCTTCAATTCTGTGTCGATACTTGTGGGTATACATACAACGTCTTTTAATTTTCCATTTTTTAATAAACTATCAATACGCTCAAGTACATAGAAAACTGTAGAACCTGTTCCCAGTCCTACCGTCATATTAGATTGCACATATTCGTCTACTGCTTTATATGCCTATCAAAAAAAAAAATAAATGAATGAATATAAAATGAAATAAATGAAATAATTAACATACACATAATAATATATATATATATATTTATATGTGATAGAATCCAATATTTCCATATATAAATTCTCTATGTTATATAATAAATTATTTGCCCAACTAATATTTTATAACACATATATATTCATAAACTTACTACTATTTTTTTTAAACTGTCCATTTGTTTTTTCTCTTCTTACGTCAGTACATTAAAAAGTAAAAAAAAAAAAAAAATCGATGGGGACTTTTTTTTTTAAATATTATATATATATATATATATATATATATATATATGTATATATACTTTTTTAATGGAAGAGAAAAAAGAAAAAAAAAAAAAAAATAATAATAAAATTATAAAACAATCTTATTATATATCATTTATTAAAATACATTTTTTATATCTCATGATTTCAGTCTCTAATAATAAACATATAAATAAATATATTATATATATATATTATATTTTTATCTTGTACATAATATTTTTTTTTAATTATTTTATACAACAATATTTTTAAATATACCATAATATAAAAAGAACTTTTTATATATATTATTATTAATATTCATATTAACAAAAAAAAAAAAAAAAAAAAAAAAAAAATTAACAATCACATTTACAAAATTAATGTATTCCTTTTTTGGGATAATTATAAAATTATACTATTAATAACTCTATACTTGTATAGAATTTTTAATAAACTGGTTGAGAGTAAGAAACAAAAAAATGAAAAAAATATATATACATATAATATATATTATTACAGTATGATCGTAAATAATCGTTTAATTATTTTATTTATAAAAAAAACATAATAATAATAATATTTTAAAGAATATATATCAATAAATAGGTAGGTAGGTAAACCTATGGGTTCATCAAATAAATAAAAATATATAATACATATAATATTATATATATATATATATAAACAATAGTAATATTATATATACGTCGCAAGTATAAATTATATACATATAATTTCAAACAACCAATAAAAATAATATTTATAAAATTATATATATATATATATATATATATAATATATATTATATATTATACATTTAATATAAATTATATGTTATTTTATTTTTTTTTTTTTTTAAGTTCCTTTTTATTGTGCCTATTAATTCATACATATGTTTTTTTTTTTCTTTGCAATATTATATATCATATATAAGATAAACCTAACAAAATATTATAAAGGAAAAAAAAAAAAAAAAAAAAAAAAAAAAAAAAAAAAATTATAATTCAACCCTGATCTATGTATGTATAAAATATGTGATTTTTATTTCTCCTATACTATATATATATATATATATATATAAAGACCAAAATAAAAATAATAGACTTACATATTTTGTTTTATAATATTTAGATAATACATATGAATATGCATTTATATATAATTATTTACGTCCATGTCTCGTCTTTTATTCATAAAATGAATATTATATATATATATATTATATATATGTTATGATTCCTCAAAATACCTTTCTTATTCTTCATATTGTTTAAATAGTATGGAAAAATATTTCACTATATATGTTCCATGATACAAACATAGGTTTATTTTTTATATATATCATGTAAAAAAAAAAAAAAAAATTGAGACCTAACCATTATTCGTCTTATCATCTTTAAAAAGAAAATATCTATTTGTTTAAAATAAAGAAGATTTTATATTTATAATATATGATGTAATATTATTTTTAAAGACCACTAAACATTTTGTATTTTCTTATATACTAAAAATTTTTTTTTTTTTTTCTTTTTTCATAAATCTAATGCATAAAAACAATTGTAGAAATAATACAACCTTAAGTGTACTTCTATATAATGATATACTTCAATATTGGATATCTTTTTTTTTAAAAGATGAAAAAGAAAATAAAAATCATTCCATACATTTAACATCAGAAGAATGTTTAGATTTATATAATATAAAACTTAATAATAACACATTTTACGGACTAGCCAAATTCGATAAATATGCTTGTCCATATTTTTGTGCTAATAATATATGTATAAGAAATAATCATAATAGTGAATATTTTGGTTTATTTAGAAAAAGAGAATTAACAGGATATGGGAAAATAAAATCAAAAGGGGTTTTATTATATAAAGGATATATATATAAGGGTAAAAAAAATAAAGTAGGAAAATATATTTTTAGGAATAAAAAGAGTTCAAAGATTATATATAAAGGGTCCTGGAAAAATAATAAAAGACATGGATATGGTCAAATAAAACTATATAATAATAATAAAAAAAAAAAAAAAAATAAATATATTTATTTATATAAAGGATATTTTAAATATAATCAAAGATATTTTTATGGTATTCAATTTTTTAAGGATAGTTCATATTATATTGGTTTTTGGAAAAAAAATAAAAAATGGGGATATGGAAAAATGACATGGATAATAAAAAAAAAATATCAAATAAATCACAAAATAAATTATAACAATTTTAATCATAAAAAGATAATGGACAATCAAAATAATAAAACAAAAAACATCAATAATAATATTTATAGTTATAAAAATGACAACAATTTATATAATAAGAAAAAATCTTTTTTCTTTATACATAGTATTTATATAGGACAATGGAAAAATGATAAACAGGAAGGATATGGGAAATTTTTCTGGTTTAAGAAAAGAAAAAAAAAAAAAAAAAAAAATATAAAAAAAAATATAAATATAAATAAAAAAAAAAATAACATTAAATCGATGGAAGAATATATAAATATAAATACATATAATTATAAAGATATATATAGAAATAATATTATTTATCATACTGATTCTTATAATAGTTATGAAGGCTACTGGATAAAAGGAAAACGTTTTGGATATGGTATTTTTAATTATTATAATGGTAAGAAATATATAGGCATGTGGAAAAATAATAAAAAAGATGGATATGGATATTTAATTAATATCAATAATATTATTAATATATGTTTTTATAAACAAAATAAATTAATATATGAATTCTCAATAAATAAAATTTATCAAATAAATAATTTATATAATAATACATTATGTAATGTAATTAATCTTTCTTTTTTTAAAAAATATTATAATTTAAAAAATAAAAAGTTGCAAAATCTATACAAAATTATATATGATAATTTCACTTTTCTTATTGATATATATAACTTTTATAAAGACAAAAAAAAAAAATATATCAAATCAAATACTACTATATATAATAATATGTATCATAATTCTTTTACACTACAAAATTTATGGAGTATGTTTTTTAATTCTTATATATTTGATATGAACTTCTTTCGATATAATCTAGATAATCTAGTCATAGATAATTTATCTTACATTGATCAGAGGGAAAAAAATTATTTTCTTGAAAAAAGTGAGCAACCTACGGAACATATTTCTCCTTTTTTATATAATGAAAGGGATTTTATTAAAAAATTGTTCACACCCTTTGATTATTTGAAAAATATTTCAACAAATAAAAATGGTCACACAAAAGAAAATATAAATGAAGATATAAATGAATATGTAGGACGTGAAAGTGAAACGTTAATACATAAAGACAATATAACAACTATGAATACTCCTAATAATGTTTCTATTGATAATAATACTTCAAATACAAATATAATATGTCATAGTTGTAAAAATATAAAAACACATTTATTATCATCTAATAATGAAATACAAAGTATGTATTCACCATACTACTTTTCTTCTCCTTATCAATATTTTATTTTTAATATGGATTTATGTTTATTAAAAGATTGCACAGACTTTTATAAATATCACTGGAAACATTCCTTTTATAAACAAGCTAATTATATTTTATTAAAAAATATACTTTTCTTTATTGTAAAAAATAATAATATACAAAAAGAAAATATATATTTTTTTTTATATTATGTTTTGTCTAGTATGCTCATTACAACTATTCCTTTATATTATCCTTTAATAGATATATTATGTAAATATGAAGATGATAAGAAAAGATTCAAAGATTATAATTTATATAAATATTTATTTGTTCATATGAATTATAAACAATGTCATCATAATAATATACATTTTATGTCACATATGAAAAAAATTACAGATTATATATTTTTAAGAAAATATTTTATACATGATGAAAAAAGAATAATAACTTTTAATTCATTCATTCTTACACTTGTTCATATAGATATAAGAATAGGAGATCATAATAAATGTGAACATAAAAATTTATATCACTTGATTCAATTCTTAAAAGAGCATTCAACTTGGAAAAAAGATAAACAAAATGATAAACAAAATGATAAAAAAAATGATAAAAAAGATATAATACAACAAATTAAAAACAAAAGGAATTTTCATTTTTCTACCTTTAGATATATTATAAATAAAAAAAAGTATTATAATAATAAAACAAGTTATCATTATAAAGAAAAAGAAATCGATGGAATAACATATATAATAAATATTAACAAAAATAATAAAATAAATAAAAAAAATAAAAAAAATACTACAAATGTTAAGAAATATAAACATTTGAAAAATAATAATATTAATAATATTCATATCTGGAATCATTTCTTTCCTATATATTATCATAATAACATATTATATAAATTCTGTCCAAAAAACAAAAAAAATAATACAAAAAATAATGCAAAAAAAAATGGAAAAAAAAATTGTAAATTCTGTTTAAAAAGAATAAAATTTTATTTGAAAAATGAAAATTTATATGATCAAGAATTAAGAAATATACTGGAAAATTTTGTCTATTACTACATTTTTTTTTTTTTGATTTTTAAAAAAAACGAAAAAAAAAATATCTCAATCTTTTCAATGAAATTAAATCTATCCATAAAATTAAAAAATATTTTAAAATTTTTATTTCACCTTAATATAATCACAAAATATTATAACAAGTATAAAATGAATTGTGTTAATTTGTCTTCTTTAAAAAAAAAAAAATATACAACAAAGATAAAATATAATCATATATATAATAACCCTTCTTATGATATAATATTTCAAAGGGATACTCATGAAAATAATAAAAATACAAAAATATTATCATCATCATTAGTATTAAATGTTGAAGATAATAATAATATCGAAATAGAAAAAGAACAAATTATATTAAATAATAAAGGAAAAATATATAATGAGCATATAGATAATACATGCCATATAAATGATTACAAGTGTGAAGAAATTAATCGATCTCCTATAAATACTTATGAAAAAAATGACCATAATATATATACTATTAAGAAAAAACATTCTACAAACACAAATTATTTTAATCACAAAGTTGTAAAGATAATACAAAAAATATCGGGTCAATTTTGTTTATCCTTTTTTGAAGTTCTATCCATGTTTTCTAAAATTTTGATCCCTCAAAGGATACATTTAATAAAGGAACCTCTTATAGAAATTTATTTAAAAAGATTGAAAACAAAAAAGAAACTCATGAAAATCAGGAAAATACAAAAATTTGTGATAAAAAATAATATATTACACTATTATATGATATTAAAAAAAGAAAAAAAAAAATATACAAATCAATATTATAAATGTACAAACAAAAAATATATATGTTATAATAACAAAATGGTACTTAATAAATTAATAAATATATTAAATGAAAAAGAGAAAGAATTATTTAGTCATCAAATAAATGAGCAACATTCTACTCTTCAAAATGAATCCCAAAATGTGAAGAAACAAATTATTCCTTCTACACATGATGATATGTCATCAATAAAAAAAAAAAAAAAGAAAAAGGAAAAAAATACTGTTACTAATATAAATAATTCAAATGTTAATAAACAAATCAACCCAAATGATATACACAATAAAGATACATATAATAAATTAAAAACCAATAAAAATTTAAATGCCAATCTTTTATATCTTCCAAAAAATCAATATATGAAAAGCCCAATTTATTGTTTTAGAAAATATGTATTTTCACATAAAAATTATATGAACATTTTAGATTTTTATAATATCTATGTCACACCATATGAATTCATCACATTCTTTTTAAAATTCGTTCAAAAAATTAAAAAGAAGAAGAAAATACAAGCACCATACAATGAAGTGCTTTTCTTTTTTATATTTCATGTTTTGATTTATAAGTCCTTCCAGTTGATTAAAAAAAATAAGAAAAAGTATAATGTTAATGATTAAACATAGTTTAATATAAGAATCCACATACAAAATAAAAAGTATTTTTCTAAAGCCTTTTATTTATATAATAACATAAAAAAATAAAAATAGTAATATTAAGATATAAAAAATATATATGTAATTATATGCATGAACAACTAGCCATTCTGTTACCAAAAAAAAAAAAAAAAAAAAAAAAAAAAAGAAACCTGACTTGTACATGTATAATAAATATAAAAATGCACACACACAAATCGATAATTTAAACTAAATAAATATATAAATATAAAAATATATCAATATATATATATATATTTATATACCAAATAATGATAAAAATATTTATATAATTAAGTTTCATTCTTCCCTTTTACTTTTGCCATTATTTTTAACAGTTTGGGGTATAATATTACTAAAAAATATAGTTCTACACAATTTAATTAAATTATTTAATCCATAAATAATGTCCATATTAAGTTTTGTATTATTTAAAGGGTATAGCTTCAAATTGGACTTGTTTTCTAAAGAATATGTAAAATCAATCCATTTAATATCACAGAAGGATGGTTTATTTTTATCATATATTATTAATAATGATGTTGAACAAAAAGAATATAAAGATTGTTGTTCTAACCATATTTTTAAATTTAATAATTGTGGTAAAATTAAATGTACAATTTTTTTTAAAAAAATTGATAAGAAATATATAACTTGATCTTCACGTAAAGAAAAACCAAGGTGTCTATTAATTTTTAATTTTTTCGTTACATGATCATAACAATCTTTTATTTCTATTTTGTTTAATTCTGAATATTTTTTCAATGTATTTGTTTGAGTATTTAATATATTATTTTTTTCGAATAAACAATTATTTTGGGCAAATTGTGAATACTGTATTTTTACTTGATCATCATTTAATAGGTCTGAATAATTTATATGTTGTATTAATGTACATATTCTAAATCCTAAATTTCTTTGTGTTGATTTAAAAGATGTAACACTTTGTCTCCAGGATTTTAATAAGGCATAAATATCCTTATTATTATATTTATCAAAACATGTTGGTAAATTTAAATCTTTTGAACACAAATCTATAATATGTTGATCACTAATATTGGTCGTTGTAAATTTCTTTCTTATATCTTTTTTCATTTGCGACCATTTATCTACATAATATTCTTTTAAATTCCAATCTACAGAATGACTATCATTTAATAAATCTTTATTAAATGTTAGATCATTATCAATTACTGTATTATAACCAAGTTTTAAATCTATTATTTGTTGATTAGAAGATTTAATATTATGGCATAATTTCTCTAACTTAAGAGATGAATGAATATTAATATCATGATTATTTTTACATTTTTCATTGTACACTTTCCATATTTCCTGATCATTATTTGATATGCATTTATTTTTATTATAATCAATTTTGTTCATTGAATGAATATCTTCATAAGGATTATTTTTGGTTGTACTATTTTTTTCAAGTTTAATAAATACATCATTATGTTGATGATTTGTATTATATGTATTATTTATATTATTTATATTATTTATATTATCTTCATTATTTGTATTATTTAATTTTTGTTTAATTTGATTAATTGGTTGTACATTTGTATACATTTTAATATTTATATCTTCTTTTACATTTATTTTATTTTTTTCATTTTGTATACATTTAGCTACCTGAACCAAATCAAAATATTGAGGAATTAATTTATATTTAACTAGAAGAGATAATATGAATTTTTCATAAATTTTATTTTGACAACACTTAACTACAGCCACTGTTTTATCATTACATGATGATAATTCATCACATTTTTTTTTACAATCACATGTTTTTAAATTATAATTATTTTCATTTAATATATTATAAATATTTATGTTTTTTTTTTCTGATGTATATAATTTTTTTATAGGTTCACACAAAATTGTATGATAATACTTTTCTTCAAATGATAATTTATTAAACTCTTCATATGTATTACATACATCTAATCCAACATTCGATGGATTGTTTATTTTATTATGTACAATGGATATATTATTTCTCTTATTAAATAAAGAGAAAAATATATTTTTGCCACTATTATCTTCTATACATTTTTTTTGTGTTTCAAGAAAAAGGTTATATATATAATCCATTGTAAAAAGCATATCTGCATATTCACACAAATTATAATAATTGCAATTATAATATATATTATTATTATCATCAATATTATGAATATTTTTATTTTTATTATTATCCATTTCAATATCCTGTAAAGGTGTTTTTTTTTTTTTTCCCTTTTTATATATATCATTGTATGCTTCAGACACTTTTGTATAAAAATGTGCTTCTCCATTTTTAAAAAAAGGAATTAACTTATAAATATATTTTGAATTTTCATTTGTTAATATAACAGATGTTCCTGTTAATTTTATATTATCCATATTGTATAAAAATTCATAATCATTTTGTGTATTCACATTATTTTTTATCTTTTCCTCCTCCTCATGTTTGACAAGGGATATATAATCGTTCTTATTTACATCATATTTTTCATTTATATTCTCTTTAGAAATATTTAAAATATTACAATTTTGTTTACAATAATTTTTATTATTCCTATCTAGTGACGACCTGTATTTATCACTTGTTTTATAATTATAACAACTATCATTATTATTTATATTATCATTTTTTTTTGTATTTATTGAGAAAGATAAATGATTCATATTAACATTCGATGTGTCATTTTTAGGTATATATTCAGATACATCAACATTATTAATTATTATATCATTACATATGTTGTTAGGTTTTATATTTTTATCAATATAATAATTATTTTGTCTCAATGGTATGTCCTTTATATTATATTTTATTATATTTCCATATTTATCATTTTCTTCATTCTTCATAATATGTGTTTCATTATTATATGAACTTATGATGCATATATTTGAGCTTTTATTGTTCTCTTCATTTATTTCTTCATTATTTTTATCTATATCATTATTTGCTTTTTTTATAATTTCACTTTTTTTTTCATCATCTGGATTATTCTTTTCATCCATATGTTTTATATATTATTAAGGCTATAAAGTCGGATTTTTAACATCACAAATATATATATATATTATATATATATTTTTGTTTTGTTTTCACAAGGTTAAAACATTAAACATAAATAATAAATATATTATATATATATATATATATATATATATATATATATATATGTAAATTTTTTTTTTTTTTTTTTTTTTTTTTTTTTTTTTCGGATGGGGGACTCTTTAAATATATTTATATTGTATTAAGGAGAGGGTACTAAAAAAAAAAAATATACATATATATATAAATATATATTATTTTTATATGTTAAAAATATTTTTTCATATATTTCAAATAATATATTAATTTTGTAAATATAATGAGAAGCATACGATAAAAAATATATTTTTTCCTTTATATATATATATATATATTTTATAATATCTAAAATTTGATATGTAATTAAATTTTTATGTTTTCTTTTGTTTGACCTCTTTGTGATGTTTGAAAATATAAATAGAAAGAAAGTTTTTTATAAATAAGTATGAATATATAAATATACATATATATATATTTTTTTTATTACAATGAAAGATGTGATTATGAATGAAGAAAAATGTAATGATATTGAGAAATATTATAGGAACCCTTTTATTAATACGAAAGAAGATTATTTACATGAAAGGATTGAAAAGATTATATGTTCCATACTCCTAAGTCGAAATATAAAGAAAGCCAACTGTTTAGTGTTTGATATATTATTTGATGTATTTATGAAAATAATAAAAACGATAGGATATCATTGTAAAAAATTTTCATCTCTTAGAGGTAGTCATGTTGTAAATTATATAGATATAAAATATTGCCTAAAATTAGCTTTTTATAATATATATAATGAAATATATATATTGAAAGATTATTCCAAACTATATCAAGATATTATTTATTATCATATATATGATGAAGATGACAATAATAAAAATAATCTACATAATGACAATGAAATTAATAATAATAATTATATTTGTGATGATAATCAAGAACATGTAGGAGAAGATGATGGATTTTATAATAAGAATGAAGAAAGTAATTTAAGAAAATCCACATGTTCAATGATGGTAATAAAAGAAAAAGAAAATTATATTAATGTTGTTCAAAATTCTTATTTATATTATAAACATTTATGTACTAAAAAAAATAATAATACATATGATGTAATAAATAATCTTAATAGTACTAATAATTTATTTACAAATGAATTTAATAACAAAAATATTCAAGATGGTAATTTATCAAATAGCGAATGTGTTAATATTTTATCCTTGAGAGAAAATATTAATGTCGAAAAATATAAAGAAATCATGATGTTAAAAAAAAATTATATACATGATCATATGCCTATTATACCTTTATCAATAAATAGAAAAGAAAAAATAACTGGATTTATAAATGAAAAGGATAATAATTCCTATGACCATATGAAATTACAATCAAATAATTTATTAAACAATGATGAACAAAATATACATTCATCATCCTACTCATCATCTTCGTCATCATCCTCCTCTTCATCAGATGACAGTCAGGAAAGCGAAAAAAAATTAAGAGATTTTTCAAATAAAAATTATAATTATTTAAACAAATACAATGATCATTCGAATTTATCACAACATATGATAAATGAACATACTAAAGAAAATATATCAAAAGAAAAAATTGAAATATTAAATCTTCTTCCAAGATTAAAAGATATTTATGTGCAAAATGCAAAACAAAAAAATGACCTGAACAAGTCAGAAAGTCAGGTCTTTAATTCGCTTAACATATATGAGCAGTTCGATTAAATTCAAACGGAATATGGATAGGTTATGAATGGGGTAAAAAAGAAGGGGTCTATACCAAGAATAGTATGGTAGAGGTAGACATATATAAATATGTGTATATATATATATATATATATATATCTTTATATTTATATTTATTATTTTATTTTATTTATTTTTTTTTTTTTTTTGTGTTTATCCGTATTAAAATTAATATGTGTGGCATGTAATACCATGGCACACCATAAAAACCAGACATAATTATGTATAACCATTTTGTAAATATTATTTTGATATAATGTGTTGTCCTTTGTTGACACCTTGACAATAAAAAAAAAAAAAAAAAAAAAAAAAAAAAAAAATCAATTATCATGTTCAATCATGTTTCATATTTTTTATGTTTTATAAAATTCCTTTATTACGGGATGGGGTTTAAAATATGTTATGTTTTGGGAAAAAAAAAAAAAAAAAAAAAATAATAAATATATACATACACACACACACATATATATATATATATATTTATATATAATGTGGGTAAGGTATAAGGTATATACATTTTAATTTTTTCAAATGAAAAAAATGAATTTAATAATGATCAAAAAGTAAAAGGTAGATAATTTTAATTAGCATAAATGGCTGATACACAAAAATGTATGTTTAATTGAAATATAAAAAAAAAAAAATATATATATATATATATATATATATATGTGTACAAATATATATATCCATATATACATATATACATATATCCATATATACATATATATATGTATATTTTTATTTGTTCCTTAATTTTGTATGTCGAACATTTGATCGATTTTATTTAAGCTGTTATTCAAATTTGCTGATCTGTCGTTGATCTTCTTTTGGTGTTCAGATAAAGAGGCATTTGCAAGAGCACTATTGCTATTACTATTAATATTATTATTATCTATGGGATATATATTTGTATTATTATACATATGATTCATATTTGTATACATTGGATGATTACCATATTGTTGTTGCATGATATAATTTTCCCATGTTGAAGATATAACTTGATTTGTATTTCCATATATATATGGATTATTATAATATTGTATTACATTATGTGTTTGGTTTTTAAATTCAAATGCCCATTTTATAGTTAAAGCTGTTGAATAATTTTCTATAGGTTGATCTGACATAGCTATTTTAGCAAATTCAGCATTTACTCTATTAGTAAATTGAATAAAGGCTATATTTTTATTAGGTATATATCTTACATATTCTATATTTCCGAATGGTAAAAATTCTTCATATAAAATTTTTTCAATAATAGGTACTTGATTTATATTATTAATAAATATACTTCCTATAAATAATGTTCTACAATCATTATTAAATGATCCTACTCCTGTCATATCATCTTTAAATGTATTAAATTTTTCTCTACCAAAAATATCTACAGAAGCTTCAAATTCAAGTTCATCATTTTCATTTGGTATTCTATGTTTATATAAACAGTTATGACCATATGCACAACATCCTCTTGCAAAATATATACAAAAATATTGTTTACTTGTATATGATTTATCTGCCTTGGTATATCCTGAATCTTTTGTTGGATTACATTTATATTTTGCTACAAATCTTGGAGTACTACTACCCTTGACACTTTTATCATATCTATCAGTTACATATTTTCCAAACCATATATTATATTGTTCATTACCTTCTGTATATTCTATTTTATTTAATTCTTCTTGTGTTATTTGTAAACGTGCTGGTGTTTTTAATATCTCTTTAACCTTATCACTTTTTTTCATTAATTCTATACTTTTATCTAATATAGAACAATAATTAAAAACATTTTCATCTACCATTTTGTTATTGTCATACATACCTATACCATCATAATAATAATTATATGTCATTGGATTTATAGTATTTACATTATTCATTCCAGTCATATAATTATAATTATACATATTATAGTAATTATTTATAGGATTATTCATATAATAATTTGAAATGTTATTTCCATATATTGACATATTCTTATTATTTTCATCTGTATTTATATCTTTATCGTAATTATTTGTTGTCGACAACAAATCGTTTTTTACCCTACCACCATCAACCACATTATTGATATTATTATTATTATTACTATTACTATTATTATTATTATTAAGTTGTTTATCTTTATTTGGATCGATGCTTATGGAAGTGCTCTGATGAGGAGCCACGTTATAATATTGACTATAGTAGTATGGATACCCCATATAATTTTCAACACTCATATTATTATACATATTATAATATTGAGAAGGATAATTTGATTGATGTAGTTGTCCTGGAGGAGCAGGAGGAGAAGGAGGTGTAGGAGGTATAGGAGGAGGTGGTAAATTTGGGGGCACAGGTGGCAAATTATGTGAAATATTTTGTATACCTGTTGGAGGGTTTCCAATAGGTGGAGGAGGTGTATTTGATAATATTTGATTAGGAGAATGGATTTTTTTACAATTTTTATCCTCATTATTATTTTCTTTATCTTTTATATTATTATTTAAATTGTTATCCTCACTATTATTTTCTTTATCCTTTATATTATTATTTAAATTTTTATCATCACTATTATTTTCTTTATCCTTTATATTATTATTTAAATTGTTATCTTCATTATTATTTTCTTTATCCTTTATATTATTATTTAAATTGTTATCATCATCTGTTTTTTCTTTATTATTTGAAATATTATTTTTTACATCATCATTATTGGTATCACCTTTATTTATATCATCTTTATTGGTATCACCTTTATTTATATCATTCTTATTTATATCACCTTTATTTATATCAATATCCTTTTTACTTTTTCTTCCTCTTTTTTTTTTATTATCGTTATCTTTTTTTTCTTCTTCTATTTGGTTTAATGCTGGTTGAGATTCTTGATCAATTTTATGATTTTCACTTTCATCATTATGATCATTTTTTTTGTCATCTGTTTGTTTTTTTCGACCTCTTCTTTTTCCACCTTTTTTTTCCTCCTTTTGCAATTCTGCTTCTTTCTCGTGTTCTCCTTTTTCTTGTTCATCTTCCTCCTTATATTTTGTTTCATCGTTAATTATTTTATCGTCATCGACTTCATTCTTATTAGTGTTAATTTTCTTTTTTGTTTTATTATCATCGTCTAGAAAATTAAAAAACCTTTTCAAGCTCATTTTAAAAAATATAAAATAAAATATATACTATATGTATGTATATATGTATGTATTTATATATATATATATATATATATTTATATATGAGAAAAGAAGGAAATATAATAAATATTATATTTCTTTTTATGAAGAGTAATAAAATTTAATTGAAGTTTTATGAAATCATTTTATTTTTAAAATAATTAAGGAAATGTAATATATATATATATATATATAATATTTAAATTGGATATATTCAAAATAAGTATAATATTATAAAAATATTGATGATAAATAGGTATTTTTTTTTTTTTTTTTTTTTTTTTTTTATTATTTTAATAGTACATTTTATATATTATAAAAATAATGTTATTTTTACATGTAAAAAAATAATACCTTAAAAAATAATAACAGTAAATGTTACATTTATAATATTATCCATTTATTAATATATAATATATATTATATATATATATATATATATATATATATATATATATATATATATATATATGTAATATTTTAAATACGTATAAATAAATTCATTCAATGTGCTATTTATAATATTACATATTATATTATATATGTATTATATTTTTTTATATATTTTAATATAAATTAATTTTATGCCTCTACAAAAAATATATATAATTATATATTATTTATTTGTTTTATTTAAATTCAGTTTTTTTTATAATTGAACAGAAAAAAAAAAAAAAAAAAAAAAGAAACAAGGATATCAAATAAAAAAAATACAATAACTGTAATTTGTAATATATATCTATATATTTTATTAAAAATGAAAACCATCAAGTTTTAAAATATACATATATATATATATATAATATATATATTATACTGTTAAGTTATATCAATATGTTATATATATATATATATATATATAATATATATATATTTGTATTCATTCATATGTACGCCATTTATAATTAAAAAGATTAGAAAGAAGGAGATTTTATAATAAAATAAAAATAATAATATTTTGTGCGTAATATTATTAAATTATTACATACACATGTAACATTAAAATTTTAATTTTCACATATATATAATATATGTCATTATTTTTTTTTACATCTTATAACAACAAAAAAAATAAAAAAAAAATAATATAATAAATAAAAATATATAATTATAATTATGTAAATTATATAAAAAAAATTATAATATTTACATATAAACTTATCGTAGTAGTCTTCCCTTTTTAATAAAGAAATAATAGTAAATGAAACCCAATCCCATGCCTGTCAAGTGAGCAATATGTCCTACAAAAAAATAAATAAATAAATAAATAAATAAATAAATATATAAATATATATATATATAAATATATAAATATATATATATATATATATATATATATATATATTAAACATTTTTATACACATTATAAAAACAAACCAGTGTTATCTTGTCTGTTCGAAAGCACACAATATATTTCGTTAAGGAAATATAAACTTGAAAATAATGCCTACAAAAAAAAAAAAAAAAAAAAAAATAAAAAATAAAAAAAAAATATCTTGTTTTATATCCTGTTGGATGTACATGTTTTATAGTTAAAATGATACATATTATTATATACACATAATCAAAATAAATATATATATATATGTATATATATATATTTTTTTTTTTATACCAGTGGTAGGGCTAATATTCCATATAAGTAAATATTTTGAGAAGGGTACATAAAAGTATATGTTGTTAGTATTGAACTTACACTACCACTAGCTCCAAAAACATAAATATTATTATAATTATTTTTATGATATAATATTTGTATATATGATGAAAGAATCCCACTTATTAAATAAGTTATAAAAAAGTTTTTAGATTGAATAATTCTTTCTAAAGCTGTTCCTATATAATATAAAGATATTGTATTTAATAAAAATGATTCTATAGTATTATGACTTATTAGATTTGTAACTAGTGTATAAAATTTTTTTTCTCTTAAATTTTTTAAACTACAAGAAAAATATTTATACATTGTATCTGTACTTAATAATAATTGATTTGTATATATATTTTTATTATTTCTATAATTATTATTATTGTTGAAGTTATTTATATAATTATAATTATATGCATTTCTTGAAGGCTGTGCAATATTCCACAATAAATATACAAGTATATGTAATAAAATTAAAGTATATGTTACTGGTGATGTTTTATAATAAAATAAAAACATATTTTTATAATATATTATATTTGGATTTATATATATATTTGTTTTTTTGTTTTTAGAATATAAAGAAGATATTTTTTGAAATAAAAAAATATTCATTTTATTATAATTAAATCGAATATTGTTTAAATATTGTTTCATATCTGTCCATTTTAATTTTCTTCTTAAAATATTATTATTTAGTAAAAAAGTTTTATAAATACTTACATTTATAAAAGTCTTTGTAAGCTGGGAAAATATATTTTCCTTAATTTTTATAAATACATATTTATTATTATTATTATTATTATTATGTATGTTATATATTTTTAAATATCTATTTTTTAAATAATTATAATATATATCTATATTATTCAAATATTTTCTCATCATAATATTATAAATATTTTTTTTTTTCATATATATTTCTAAGATATCATATTTCAGTCTTAACCATGATGGTAAAGAGAAAATATTTATTTGTCCAATTCTTTCATCTTTATTCATAAAATAGAGTTTCTCTTTTTTCTTTTTTTTGTTAATTATATTTTCTTCTGAATATCTACAAAAAGTTCTTTCATTCAAATAATAATTACAAATATTCTTTTTACTTTTTTCATTTTCTCTATTATTAAATATATAATTATTAAATTTTCTGTTCCCTATAAAGTCAAATAGATTTTTTTTATCTTTTGATTTCTCTACCAAATTTTTAGTAAAATAAAAATGAAAATTCCTGATCGGGACAGGAGAAATAAAACTGTTCCTTCTCCTCCACACCATTCATTAAATAAAACAAAATTGTAATAATATCACAATAAATTAATAGGACGATTACAAGGAAATAAATAAATATAAATATATAAATAAATAAATATATATATATTATGAGTAATATAATATATTGTGAATATCCTTTTTTTAACAATGATACAAAAAAAAAAAAAAAAAAAAAAAAGGAAAACTATATTTTTGATATTTATATTTTATATGCCCATCATGAATATATAAATATATATATATATATATTTTTTTTTTTTTTTTTTTTTTTTTTTTTTTTTTTAAGGGGGTAATTATATTATTTATCATAAGGTTGGAAAAAAAAAAAAAAAAAAAAAAAAAAATACACACATATATATATAATATATATATGATGTTAATTTATATATATTTTTTTTTTTTTTTTTTTTTTTTTGTCATTCATATGTACTTGTTATATATATTGAAAGATCAAAATTAGATATATACTTATTCTTTTTAATATTATATGGTAAGAAGCAAATTAAGTTATAATAATTTTATGAGGAAGCATAAGAATTTGTATATATAGAGAAATATATGATGCAAAAAAAATATAAACATATTATATAAATAAATAAATATATATATATATATTTTATTCCTTCATATTTCTGTTGTGTTTTTTTTTTTTTTTTTTTTTTTTTTTTTAAAATGATATTTTTGTCATTTTTAAATCAGTGTGAAGAGAAAAAAAAAGAAAGTTACGATTTATTAAAAGATAATAGTAATATAAATCCAGATGTTAAAATTGTTGAATCGGAATATATAAACTGTGAAATAAATAATAAAAAAAGGGAATGGTCCAAAAATAAGTTAAATAAAGAATTAAGAAAATGGAATCATGATATTATCTGTTCAAAGCAGTATCAGTATAATCCATTCAAGCAATCATGTGACAAGAATTTTTATTTTTTAAAAGAAGGACAGAAATATTATACCTCCAACGAAAAATTGTAAGAAGGAAATATATATAAATGTGTATCATATTTATATATGTTTATATCGATAATGTTCATGTGATAATATATACATGTAAATATAAAACATATATATATATATATTTTTAGTCAGACGAGGGATTATAATTTAATATTTCAAAATTTAAGGAACTCTCCATCTATTCATATAGCCGCATGTGGGATTTTTATGACAATCATTATAGGCTTATTAAATTTTAAAAATAAAAAAATAAATAAATAAAGAAGGAAAGAACATTATTAAATGATATGAATGGAAGTACTAAAAGGGATAAACAGATACACATATTATATATATATATATATATATATATATATATTTATATTTATTATTATTTTTTTTTTTGTATATTTTATACTATACATTTGTGTTGCATTAAATGCTTTTTTTTATAAATGATATTATTTTAATATGCCCCTTCAAAAAAAATACATATTTATATTATAATGAATAATATATAAAATATATATATTATATATATATATATATTTATATATGTGTATTTTTATTTATTTTTATTTATTTTTATTTATTTTTTTATTATTTATATTTTTCAAAAAAAAAAATTGACTTTAATGTTGAATATATGTGTTAAGAGTTTGTATGATATAATATAAATATTTAATAAAAAAAAAAAAAAAAAAAAAAAAAAAAAAAACATAAATTATATAAATAATAATAATGATGATGATAAAAATATATGTGACAAATATTTTTCATCGAACATATATATAAATATATATATATTACATAATTTATATGTACGATTTATTTATATATATGTTATTTTTTTTTTTCTTTTTATTTATTCATTTATATATAAAATTATTTATATATATATATATATATTTTTTTTTTATTAAATATTTATGTTTTATATAATCATATAATTATCATCATGGAAGAGCATAATTATATAGGAGAGTATATAATACCAACAAAGATGATACAAAAAAAAAAAAAAAAAATGAAAAATGTAAAAAGTAAAAATATATATAAAATTAATAAATATGTGAATAAATAAAAATGTATGTATATACATATATATAATATAATATATATATTTTTTGTATTTTATTTTATTTTTTTGCTTCTTTTGTAATGAAAAAAAATGAAAATAAGATATGACAAGTTCTGCAGCACAAAAGACTTAAACTACTTTTTTAATTTAAAGTTAGGTTTTTTTGTTTCTTATAAAAATCATAATGATAATTATTCCTTTAAAAATAATATCTTACAAAAAAATGAGACTATATTATTTTTCAAGAAAAAAAAAAAATTCATGTATGTCAGAAAAAAAAAAAAAAGGAAAAAAAAAAAAAAAAAAATCCGCATCCATTTCTTACAAGAATATAATAAATATAATTCAAATGTAGAATGTAATGAACGATTCAATAAAAAATTAGAAAAAAATAAAAACCAAAAGAAAAATGTATATAATACTCAGCATACAAATCAAAATGGAAGATCCAATGAATATGAATATGATGATATTAATGATGATTCTTATATTAGTTATTATATAAACAAAAATAATTTTTTTAGAATATCGTCTTATTTGATATTAAATAATGAATTTTTTGGATATCCCCTTCAATATGTATGTGAATCTGAAGGGAGAAGTAAAAACCATAAGCATGATATGAATGACAAATGTGATAGTCATATGAATGACAAATGTGATAATAATATGAATGACAAATGTGATAATAATATGAATGACAAATGTGATAATAATATGAGTGACAAATGTGATAATCATATGAATGACAAATGTGTTAATAATATGAGTGACAAATGTAATAATCAAATGAATGACAAATGTGATAGTCATATGAATGACAAATGTAATAATCATATGAATGAACAGAGTAGGAAAAAGAAAAAACTTAATAACCTATATAAAACCATATTAACAAAAAAAAAAAAAAAAAAAATGAACCCTAATTTATGCATTATAAATAAAACATACAAGTATCCTATAAAATATTGTCAATTAAATTCTGGAGCGTTTGTATTTTTTATAATTAAAAATGTAGGTGTCAATAAAATAACATATTATTCTTATTGTAAATTATTTTCAAAAGATGGTATTTTAAATCAAGGAATTCAAATATGCAAACTTTATCATGTGAGTAAAAAAAAAAAAATTAAACAAATTATTTTTGAAGCCTTGAAAAATAAAATACCTTTTTCATATGATATCAATCCATATAATATCAATAAAAAAATTTACAAATATTTAAAAAAAAATTGTGCATATCACGATCTTATAGAATTATTTAATTTTAAGCAGCACAAACAAAGAGATAAAAATGACAACAAATTAAATATGAAAAAAAAAAAGTTGGAAATGATCAAAATGAAATGGCACTATTATAAGAAATATAAAAATAAAATGGAAACTTATATAAATTATTACAATAATAATAATAATAATTGTTATAATTGTTATAATTGTAGTAAGGTTAATTATTGTAATGATGCAATTGATACATATTATAATAATAAAGATTATAAGTGTGGAATATCCAGTGAGAATACATATATCAAGATATTTGGAAACAAAAAAGAGGAGCATCAAATAGAAGATACACATCTGAATTATAATAATCTGGAAGATCAAAACTTTTATGAAGAATTATATAAATGTAAATATATTGAAAAATATATATCCTCTATAAATTATTTTTTATTGAAGAAACGTAGAAAATTTAATAAATATATACAACAAGTGTTAAATGTTAACAATAAAAATAATAATAAAAAAAATAATTATAATAATAATAATAATAAAAATAATAATAATTATTATGATGATAATATTTTTAGTGGGGGTAACTCTAATAAGGGGGAAGAATGTTATATACCCCATATAAGGAATAATAATACAAATGTGGAATTTATTAAGAAAAGAATAAATAACATAAATATTAAAGACAATATTAGAAATAATAAAATTTACAAATATTTTGATAAAAATAAATTCAAATGTAGTAAATATTATTCTTATAAAAATTATAATGTATGTAAAAATATCATAGAAAAATATAAACTTTATAATTTTTTAAAAAAAAAAAAAATGGAAGGATACATGATTTTGAATTTCCTTCATTTTAATAAAGAATTAATATATTATAATGAACATAAAAATGATATGTCTACCTTACATGATAATTTATTTGATATAATTAGCAATGATGAAAATGGAAATGTCAATACAAATGCCAATACAAATGTCAATAAAAATGCCAATATAAATGTCAATTTAAATGCCAATACAAATGCCAATACAAATGTCAATACAAATGTCAATACAAATGCCAATACAAATGTCAATCATAACAATATTTGTAATAATAATTATGATTGGTTTTTTAATTCCTTCGATTATGTAGGTAATCTAGAGGAATCCATTAAATGTTTCAATGAATACAAAAAAAAAAAAAAAAAAAATTTATTTTATAAGGAACATATTATAAAAAATAACAAAAAAGAATCCAAATTAAATAATCTTCCTTCTTTTTTATTTAATCATTTAAAAGATAAAAAAATGATTAACACAACACAGAGAAATAATATAAAAGATGAGGATTATCATCAGAACTTTAATATGATTAATAAAAATTTTGGAGCAAATGCAGATGATAATTTTATATCAAATTTTTATGATAATTGTAAATTAAGCAAGTCATTAAATACACATGATGAAGAAATATATAAAGGAGAACATAAAAAGGTGTATATATGGAATAAAAAAATAATAAAAATGGAGGAACGAAAATATATGCAAATGGATTATAAATGGAATAGTAAAAGGGATAAAAATAAATATATAATAAAAATATATAAAAAAAATAAATATATAAAAATATGTAAAAAAAATAAATATATAAAAATTTGTAAAAAAAATAAATATGTAAAAATATGTAAAAATACATATTTCAAAATATGTAAAAATAAATGTGACAAAAGAGATTATAGAAAATATTTATATTTAAATAAGAAAATCAAAAATGGATCTGTAAAAAAATACAAATCATATCATGAGAGTGATACTTTAAAATATAATAAGATTATAAGAAGGAATATGTTTGCTATGAAGGAAGAATCTGAAAAAACGAAAAAAAATTTGAAAAGTGAAAAAAAATTGAACGATATCTTTGAACATATAAGTAGATATACAAATCGTATTAGTAAAAATATAAATATAACAAATAAGAATAGATATGATGATTATCCTTTTGATTTTTTATCAAAAGATAAAATTGAATATATCTCAATGTTATCTCCAACTATAAATGAAATCAAAACATTAAATAGTATTCTTACTATTCCACTTATAAAAATGAATGAATATGAAAAGAATTGTATATGGAGATTTAGATTTCATTTATTAAATAGAAAAGAAACATTAGGAAAATTTTTAAAATGTATTAATTGGAATAATAAAGAAGAAAAAGAAGAAGCTATTATTTTATTAAATAAATGGGATAAACCAAATTTAGACAATTGTATAGAATTATTTAATTCTCATTTACATCATTATATAATTAAAAAATATATTATAGATATAATAAAAAATAGTAAAAAAGAAGAAGTGAAATTATATTTATTTCAATTAGTTCAGAGTTTAAGAACATTTAATTATCAACATATAGATAATTTATTTATTAATACATTAATAAAAAAATGTATTAAATCCAAAAAACTATCTATATATTTTCATTGGTTTTTATTAAGTGAAGCTAAAGATAAAGTAAAAGGTAAATTATATTTACATATACATAAATTATTTATTAATAAATTAATGACATCTAATATTAAAAAAAATAAAATTATTCTTGATATATTAAAAATTCAAAACAGATTTCGTAATCAATTATTATATCTCACTAAAATTGCTAAAAATAAAACTGACAGGATACAAAATAAAACAAAAAAATTAAGACATTTTCTATTTTATTATAGAACAAATTATGGATATATAAATATTAAAGAATTTATAAAAAATAATATTTTTATATCTGATAATAATGTCTATGATTTTTTGCATATGTGTAAAAGGAAAAAAACAAAATCGGTGAGTAATCCTATTGGGGTTTATCAAATTGGAAAAGAAATGATTAAATGTAAAAATAGTGGTATATCTAAATTGATAGATCAAAAAAATATATATGGTGATACAAAAAATATATATGGTGATAATAATAATATATATGGTGATAATAATAATATATATGGTGATAATAATAATATATATGATAATGATGACAATCATACTAGTGATCATAATAATAATCATATGAGTTATAATGATCATCTGGATAATTTATCATATGAACACCTTAATGAAGACAGATATGATAATAAAAAGAATAAAAATATATATAATAAAGATATATCTAATTCTATTTATTATTTAGACAATGATCTTACAATAAATTATGATATAGAAAATGATTTATATTTTTTTCAATATAAAAAAAGTTCGAATGCTAAATTAGCAAGTTTAGATGTATGTAATGATTCTAATGATACCATTAATTATATTGATGATTCTAAAAATGTAAAGATAGAACGTAATAGAGATAATTCTTTTTTTTCAAATTTTTTACAATTTAATGATAATTTAGATTTTTTTTTAAATTCTACATATAGTGATGAAGATAATAATTATGAAATTTTAGATGATTCTATAAATATTGTTTCTAAACAAAAA
>NC_041697.1:552500-645000 GCF_900097015.1 Plasmodium sp. gorilla clade G2
GCTAAAATTAGACAAGAAATAAATCAAGTATTAGAAGAAGAATTAAAACTCAGGGAGAGGGAGAGTGAAAGCGCAATGGTAAGAGAAAACAAACATGAAAAGGGTAATGAAAAGGGATATATAAAAAGATATGATGATGAATATGAAGATAAATATGACCATAAATGTGATGGATATGATATAAACAAAATAAATAATTATCTATACAACGATTCACATACTTATATGACAAAAGAAAATGTTATAAAACAAAATAAAGAAATTTCAAGAAATCATCATATATCTAAGGATGCGCAAATAAACAACATAGACAAGAATCATATAAGTAATACAAATAAAGAGAAGGAAAAATTAAATGAAAATATAAATAATGATAGCAGAAAAGAAAAAATTATTAAAGAAAATAATCATAATAATCATAATAATATTAATAATATGAATAATATGAATAATATGAATAATAGTAATAGTAAGAATAAACTGGAACGTACCCATATTGAAAATAAAGATTGTAAGAAAAACTCAAATATGATTAATATCCAAAAAAATTATAACAATGTTAATGAGAATCAAAATACATCAACCACAAATAATATTATAAAATGTAATAAGAATGAAAATAAAAAAGGAGAATTTAC
Organism: Plasmodium sp. gorilla clade G2; assembly: GCF_900097015.1. Taxonomy (NCBI): domain Eukaryota; phylum Apicomplexa; class Aconoidasida; order Haemosporida; family Plasmodiidae; genus Plasmodium; species Plasmodium adleri (nom. inval.). The sequence continues at coordinate 553,139 of NC_041697.1, forward strand.
AAATCTTTATAATATTGTTAAAAAAGAATTCGAAATAAATGATAATTATAATGAAGAAAAAAGTATTCAAAATAATCACAATAAAAATATTTATTTAAATAATAATTATATGAAAATATTAAAAAATGAAGAAGCTAATAAATATATATCTTCTTTAAAAAAAGATGTTAATTCATTAAATGTTATCATATTAAATAATAATAAACATTCCAATGAAAAAAATAGAAATATATCTTCTTCTATTCATAATGAAAATGTTAATGAAAATAGCGAAAATTATGGACATGAACAAAAAAAAAATTATAATAAAAAACATATATATAATATTATTAATGAAAAAAACAACCTGAACAATTCAGGTAATTCTGAACAAAAAATTATATATACAAAAAATAAAAATATGATTAAAAATTTTAAGTATGATAATATTAACGAAAGAATGATTGAAAAAGATGATGGTGTATATAGTATGTATGAAAATTATAAAAATAGCAATCCAAACAACAGAATAATATATTCTGAAGTAAAATTAGAGAATAAAGATACTCGTTATGTAGATAAAAATATATATAATGTAAAAAATGGAGATAAATTTTATGATATATATAGGAGAAATAATGACAATGACAGTATTAATAATAATAATAATAATATAAATGAGAAAACATATCATTATAATAATAAGCTTTATAATATTAAGGATGATCATGTCATTTATGATAACAAACAATTTTATTATACAAAGGACAATTTGAATTATACAAATAAAAAGACACCATTAATAAATACACAAAATACTATTGTGAATGTAAATAATATGAGGAAAGATTATAATGATAATAAAAAGGATTATATTAACAAGCCATTGTTAAATAAAATATTTGAAAAGTTTTCTATTCATTAAATGAATGTATTAAAGAATGTAATTTGAGGTGTTCCTTGTATGTGTTTATTTGGTGTACATACTAAAAAAATATAACATATATATATATATATATATATTTAACGATGTTGTCTTTAACTATTCAGATAATTATATTTTTACTATTACATACATATATGTAGTATAAATTTATTTATTTTATTTGTTTTGTTTGTTTTATTTTTTTTTGTTTTATTTTATTTTTTGTTGTTTTTTTAATTTTCCTCCTTTTTGATATAATATAGCATATGATTATTGTTGGCTATATTTTATTATATACATTATTTGTATTATATATTTTTTTTTTTTTTTTTTTTTTTTTTTTTTTTTTTTTTTTGTTTTTTTGAGGAGGCTCTTATGTTCTTTTATATTTTCATTTAAAATGTATAACAAAAATTAAGGAGAAAGAAAATGTTTTAAAAAATTAATTATTTTGTATAAATGTGGAAATTTGTAAATATGTTGTTATATTGAATGTGATATAATAAAAAAATAAATAATTTTGAAAAATGTATAGGAAAAAAAAAAAAAAAAAAAAAAATAAATGCGTCATATATATATGTATATATTTATTTATATATGTATTTGTTAAATGCTACATATTTATAAATTCACTAAAGAGGGAATTTTTTTTCTGGTGATTTATTTTTTCGAAAGATAAGGGATAATCTAAGACATTAAAATTATTGGCTTTGAAAAAGAGTTTCTTTTTTATGATATGCAATAAAGGTATATTTATATATGCAATATAAACATATAAGAGGAATATAATAAAAAGGAAATAATGACTTAATAAAATATTGATATTTCTTTTCTTAAAATATATCTCATTCTGTGAACACAATTTATTTCCTACATACATAATACACATTAAAATGATATCTAAACCAATATATTTGAAAAAAAATATTATATATATATTAAACCATTTTGTGTACTTCATTTTTTGTATATATTCTAGTTGTATGTTTTTATTCTTGCTGGTATATTCAATGGCTAAGGAGTAGCTATTTTGCTACAATAAAAAAAAAAAAAAAAATATATATATATAAACATATACATATATAAACATATATATATATATATATATATATTTATTTATTTATTTTTATTTTATTTTTACCAATATATATTTTATTCCCTTTCCTACTTTGGCTTTCTTCTTTTTTCTAATATTAGATATGTAGGTACATATAAGTATAGAAAATACAGGTATAATTAATATATTTATAAACTGTCTTAGAAAAAAAAAAAAAATTCTGTATTTCACATTACATACAATTTCTAGATATATTAAAGAAAATTCACTTATGAATGTAAAAACAAATTTACAGATTAATGGCTGCAGTCCTAGTTTGTTTACAGTTTCTTTTATTCCACTTAACCAGAAGAAATTAAAATTAATATAAAATAAAATTAATAATGTAATTAATTGATATACATATTGACTTAACATATATCTTAATTCATTATCAAGAAATCTATAATTCATATATATAAAAAAAATGAGAATCCATGCTATAGCTATATGTTTCTTTGAATTTAAAGGATACATATCATTTATTGATAAAAATAATATATCTATTCTTTTAGATGCTGATAATAAAAGAAAAGTTAAAAATATTATGCCAACATATATACCTAAGAATAATGTAAATTTATTATATATATTATTTCCAACTGGGATTAATATATAAAATATATTCTTTTTTATTAATTTTAATAAGAAGCTATAATTTCTATTAATGTCTTTTATATATTTTCCAATTATATTTGAAAAAGAAACAAAAATTAACATATCAACAAGGAAACATGATGTTGTAATGATATATGTGGATTTAACAACATTTATTCCCAGCCTTCAAAATGCAGAAAAATATAATAAATGATAAATGATAAATATATATATATATCAAGTATATTTTATATGGGTGAACTAAGATTTGTTCATGAATGTTCATTTTTTTTTTTTTTTCATTTTTTTTTTTTTTTTCATTTTTTTTTTTTTTTTTTTTTTTTTTTTTTTTTTTTTTTTTTTTTTTTTTTTTCATTTTTTTTTTTTTTTTTTTCATTTTTTTTTTTTTTTTCATTTTCATTTTTTTTTTTTTTTTTTATGTTACCTTAACCCTTTGGAGGTGTAGAAATATAATCCCGAATGTATCGACAAATTGACAATACAGTGTAGCATACACAATATCCAGACTTCATAGTTTAAAATAATATTTCCAATTTTATGAAAATTAAAATCTGCTAGTAGGAATTGGAAAAGGGTAAAATCACGAACGGCTAATATATGCATCAAAAAAAGGACTATTAAAAGGAAGAGAAATATTTTAAGAAATTTATGAGATGTCTTATATTTTGAAACAGCATTATAAAGAAATAAAGAAAGGAAGGAAGCAACAATAACGGTTATTTGGAATTTTTCACTCTTTGGGGGGATATATCTGTTAAGGAGCATATCATAAATTTTGGTTCCCTAAAAAATAAAATAAATGATATTAAAAAAAAAAATATATATATGTATATATGTCTATATGTATATATATATATATATATATATTATATATGTATATATTGTGACTGACCAGTTTTATCTTATTTATTTCACATATATTCGTTTGATCATTATAGTAACATATATTCCTGGAGAAGTCACATATATTTTTGCTGCCATTAAATTTAGAACATATTTTAGAATCTATATTTTTATATATCCAAGGAGTGTTTTGTAATAGAAACGTAGAAAGGTATAGAAGATGTAGAGATATAAAATCTATAGATTTTATTATAGATAGAATATATGATATAATTAATATTATTCCTATAGGCAAATGAAAATTATTTATAGACCAGAAGAATGAAATACATCCATCTAATACAAAACGTCCAGAATTAATTTCTTGTAATACTAGAGGTGTAGATAATATAAGATATGTTATAAATAATGGTAATATAATAACAAATGTTTTATATTTAATAAATAAAAAAAGAGATGAATTTAATGTTGATATAGAATATATAATACAATGTAATATAAATGTAGTAACATCAAAATTATAAAATTTATTTAATTTTTTATATATCCATGGAAGCATATATAAATTACCATATTTTAAATATTCTATATTTTCAAATACACTAGCCATATGTATAATATCATTATATGATATACCTATACTAACTAAATAATAAAAGAAATTATTACAATTCTGTTTATTTAATAATTCATCTAATAATTTTTTATCTTCATAATATATAGAATAATTACATAATGTATATAAATCTGTATATCCTTCATATTTTATATGATAACTTTTTAATATTTTCAATAATTTTAATCGTTGTCTTTCTTTTGCATCTTTAATATCTATACATTTATTATTTTTTCTTAAATTATGTTTTTCTTTTTTATTTTCTTTCTTTATATGAAATAATTCGGAATTTTCATATGCTCTCAAAAATAAAAAATAACGAACTTTTTTCATATCATTCTTATTTTCTTTTATAAAATTTATTATATTATTATAACTATTTTTATATGTTTTAATACGATTATTTTTGAAGTTACTCATTTTTCTATCCTTAGATGTATACCTTTTTTCATATTTATATTCATCCATATTTGGAATCTTATTATTATTTTTATAAATCCTAAAGCAATAATCATCATCATATCTATTCTTTATATTCATAATATTCTTATAATGATTATCATTATCAATAATTATATTATTTTTATTAAATGAATTATTAAACCATGAATCATTTTTTCTTTTGGTTTTTTTTCTATCTCCAATTTTATTTTCTTTTTCTTTCACCTCATTATTCAAATCATTCTGTTGGATTGCATCATAAAATTTGTTACTTTTTTCAAAGGAATCTCTATATTTATGACTTCTATAAAAATTATCTATCGACGTATTTCTTACCATTATGTAATTCTTTCAAGGGACACATAAAATGAGGCTTAAATGAAGGAGAAAAAAAAAAATAAAATAAAAAAATAAAATAAAAAAATAAAACCGATATTATATATATATATATATATATATATATGAGTATAATTTTTTTTTTTTTTATGAATATATTTTAATAATATAGAAGATAAGAAAAAGGAGTCGCGAAATTTACAAAAAAAATTAAAAATATTTACGTATGAAGGTCATTATCATGTGTGTGATAAAAAATGATGCATATAATTATTTATGAAAAAAAAAAAAAAAAAAAAAAAAAAAAAAATTAACATACCCATAAAAAGGATACACATATATATATATATAATATATTTATGTATTAATAAATTATAGGACATATATTATTATGATTTATTATTATTTTTATTTCTTTACATTTATATATATATATATATATATTAAGTAAATAAAATTATATGTCTACAATTTTATCCTTTATATAGGCTCTCCTTATACACATAAATATGACATATAAAAGGAAAAAAAAAAAAAAAAAAAAAAAAAAAATATAGCAACAATAATAGTTGTAACTACTCATTAAGCACAATTTGAGTGTATACGGAAAAAAAATATATATAAATAAATAAATATATATATATATATATATATATATATATATATATATATATATATATATTATATATATATATAATATTTTTTATAGTGTACCTATGTGTAAAAATATTGTAGAATATTTAAAAGTGTAAGTAAATCAAAAAATTAACGCTCTATATTACAATTATTATATGTGGAAGTATCATTAATTATAAAAAAAAAATATATATTTATATTATTTTAAATAATATATATATATATAAAGCATATGTTGTTAAATAAAAAAAAAGGTATTTAAATATGTGTAATTTTTTAATATCTCGACAATCCAAGTTGATATATATATATATAAATACTTATATATTTTTATTATTTGTTTTTTTAAATGTTTAGTTATATATTCCCTTGATTATTTTATAAATGTATATTGTTTATGTTATTTTATGACGCGATATTACACAATATGAGATAATACAGATTAAGGAATATAAAATGTTTTTTTTTTTTTTTTTTTTTTTTTTTTTTTCTTTAATTAATATTACATATTAATATGTATTATTATCTTCAGCCCAAGAAAAATAAAATAAAAAATAATACATACATATATATATATATATATATATATATACATATATTTTTTTTTTTTCCATATTTATATAGTACTTTTATTTTGTATATTTTACGTACACATCGTAGGTTGATATAAGGACACGTTTATTATTTTATTTTTTTTCTACTTACAAAATATTATTAATTTTTTTTTTTTTCTTTATCGGTCTTAAATTTAAAAAAAAAAATTTTTTTTTATTATTCTCATTTATTCACAAAAAAAAAAAAAAAAGAAAAAGAAAAAGAAAAAGAAAAAAAAGTAAAATTAAAAATCAAAATTAAAAATCAAAATTAAAAACCAAAATTAAAAATCAAAATTAAAAACCAAAATTAAAAACCGAGTGTTCGACGTTTTTTCCCTTGTAGCAAAAAAATAATATATACATATAATAACAGCAAAGTTTTAACTTTATTATATAAAAATTGTAAAATTGAAAGAAAGATATAAAAAGAATATACTTATATATCTATCTATATATATATATATATATATATATATATATATTTTATTTATTTATATATATTTTTCGCTTGTCAAGAATATGGAAAAAAATATTAAACTAAAAATCAGTGACACTAAATCACGTATCCTGAATTTTTTGACAAATAAAAAGACAAGCGTCCCTAACGAAGATGATAATAATACAAACACAATAAATAAAACTAAAAATGTAGAAAGCCCCAATAATAATTCTTTGAATATTTCTGAATGTAATGTAATAAATAAAAAAAATAATGATAAGGATACAATCAAAAAGAAGAAAAAAAGTGGAACAATTTTAAATTTAAAAAATGAACAACAAGCACAAACATTGGAAGGGTAATACAAAAATAAAATTATATTAATGTATATACTGTTTATATATTTACAAAAAATTTTCTATCAACTTTGTAGCGAAGTAAAGGATGCAAAGGCAGATACTGAAAGTATGACTAATCAGACTACGGTAAAAAAAAAAAAAAAAAAAAAAAAAAAAAAAAATATACATACATATATTATATATATATATATATATATATATATTTTATTCCTTTTTGTGATTTTTATATCCCTCTTTATAGGAACCACAAAATAAAGAACTTCAAAATAAAAATGAGGAAAATACTCAGATAGATAAAATACAAAACGAAATATCATCATCTGAAAAGGATCAAAGTATATTATACTTAATTAGAATGTTTCATATAAATATATTGTAAAATATATATTATATATATATATATAATATATATATATCATTTATGCTGTGATTATTTATAAAAAATTATATTTCCATTTTTATATCATACAGGACAAAATAACGTTTCAGATGTTGAATATATAGAAAGCTTGAAATGTGAGATTGAAGAAAATATCCAAGCAGATAATATTCAAAAATATGAGTAATTCTAAGAAAAAAAAAAAATAAATAAATAAATAAATTTAAATAAAATTTAAATAAAATATATTATGTGTATAATATATATGCATTTATAATTCACATATTATTCTTTATATTATTATATTTATTTTATATATATATATATATTTTTTTTTTTTTTTTTAAAGGAGCAAGCTAAATCCCATAGCACCCGAATTTAAACCACAAAATTCATTTTACATATATCAGAAAATTCAACAGTATGTTAAAGTGCACAAAGTGAATATACACATAAGTGTTATTTTTTTTTTTATTTTTTTTTATTTTTTATTATTTTTTATTATTTTTTTTTTTTTTTTTTCCCTCATAGGCATACGAAAAAGAATGTACTATTACTCATAAAATCCTTTGCATATAAAGGAATAAAATTAGAAAATATATCTGGGGAATACTGTAAGAAATACAATGCATTGTTAAACCTGGGACAAGCTGGATTTACTAATATATACGATTTGTTGAAAAGTATAGATCGTTATTTGATATTTGAAGAGCTAAAGGATGATAGTAAAAAGGATAATAATGATAAAAAAAGTGATATAAAAGAAAACAATAATGATGATAAAAGGAGTGATATAAAAGAAAACAATAATGATGATAAAAAGAGTGATATAAAAGACAACAATAATGATGATAAAAAGAGTGATATAAAAGAAAACAATAATGATGATAAAAAAAGTGACATAAAAGAAAACAATAATGATGATAAAAAAAGTGATATAAAAGAAAACCATAATGATTATAAAAAGAGTGACATAAAAGAAAACAATAATAATAATGATGATAAAGAGAATAAAACAAGTGATAATAATAAATATTCATATTATGAAAAAAAAAGTTTTCCATATTTTATAAATAAAAATAATATATCCGAAAAAAATATTATCATAAAATATAAAACTCCACATATGGATGAAGATAGAAAATTTTTCATTAAAATTATTTTAGGAACACTATCTGAATGTACTAATTATAATTCCAAATTATCTGATGAAGATACAAATATTAATAATAGTGTATCCTTGACTAAACTACCTCAAGAAGTGAAAAAAATATTCGGATCTTCTTTCAATTTGAAATCAATACAAATTCGTTGTGGAATAGATAAATTACAAACATTTTTAGAAGAAATACAAGAAATACAAATATTTACTCTTCAAAATGATATGAAAATTAGAATAACACCAGAAACATATAATCATAAAATACCTCAACTGAATTTTATTATGAAATCATTTACAAGTCATGATCTCAAAAATAAATCTTCATTCAAATTATTGTATAACAAAAAAAATTCTCTTTCTATGCCTGTTCTTGATAAACAATTTTCTTTAGATAATAATCATAACACAGAACATCCTTATAATATGTATAAAAATAATTCTTTTGATAACTTCCATTTCATAAAATCATTAAGTTCCAATGAATTAAAAAATAATCTTTTTTCTTTTAATAAAAAGAAAATGACATCTTCAAATTTATTTCCTCAAAAAAGTTGGAAAGGTATTTTATTTGGTGAAAAAAATAAACAACCTACTCATAATAAGGATCTTCATATATTAAATAAATTAAATTATCCATATAATAAAAATAATAGCACTATTTTCAATAATAACAATAATAATTATTATTATAATCATAATCAAAATAATTCCAATTTTATTCCGCTCTCAAATGAAGTCTTAAATAGTTGCTCATTAAATAAACTACATTCTAATAATAATGATTATTCTAATAAAAATTACAACTCCAAAATATTAACAAAAATGCAGTTACATATACTTCTATATCAACTCATAGTTATCTTATCAGAGAGACAGAAAATTGAATGGACTCAAATAAATAAAATAAAGGATCAAATATTACACTCAAGTAATTCAAAAAAATAAAAAAAAATAAAAAATAAAAAATATAAAAAAAATAAAAAAAATTCAAAGAATGTGTATATAATAAATAAACAAAGTGTTCTAATAATATAAAACTCTAACATTTATAACCTATTGTTATATATACAAACATATATATGTACATATATATATATATATATATATATATATATATATATTTTTCCCCCATTTTATAGATATTAAATCGTGCGATCTACAAGACAATGACGAAAACCAAGTGGTTAGAAAAAGTGATATAGGCACTTATAAAAACCAAGAAGATGATGCAAATCAAAAGGAAACATTTACAGATAATAATGCAAGTCTTTTAAAATCAAACAGCGATCTTTTACATTTCATAAACACATCAGGAACACACGGTTCTTCAGAATATCAACTTGAGAGTCAAGAAACACATGATACTACCAACTTATTCAAATCAGAAAATTTATCAAGTGATAAATATACAAAAAATTCAGATTTCTTTAATTCATTCGAAAGAAATAATACTAATGTTCAATTTATTGGAGTATTCGTTTCTACTATTAAAAGTGAATGGAACAAAACCTATGCTGAACAATACCCATTAAGCTTTTATCTCAATTATTATAAAACCAAAAAATTGAGAAAATTATTAGAAGAAATTCCAAATTTAATTATAGCAGGATATGGAAGAATCATGCAGGTCTTTACTTTAGATGCTGCACAAGATTATTATGATAATTTATTTACAGACAATAAGCAAGAAAACCTTAAAACTTTCTCAAAATCGAAATTTACCACTCTTAGCAATTCTCCTTATTTCAAGGATATAACATATCAAGTAAAAAAAAAAACAAAACAAAAAAAAAAAATTTATAAAATGGATATATGTAAATATATATATATTAATATATATATATATTTTTTTTTTTGTATGACTTGTTAATGTAAAAATATTTGTAATATATGCATGTATGTTTTTTTTTTTTTTTTTTTTTTTTTTCTGTATGACCTGTTCATGTAAATAAATATATATATTTATATATTTATATATATTTTCTTTTTTTTTTATGAACAGTTCATAATATATCACTACATCAAGTTATATAAACAAATAATATATATATATATTAATTTATTTTAAACTTTTTTGTAGGATGTTGCGAAGGCGTGTGCTGAGGGCGAAAGTGTTAACGTGCTGGACATTTTGGGAGGAGATAATATAAATGTAGCCAAACAGAATAGCAATAAATATTATGACAACTTGGTTTATGGTTTGAAGAGAAATGATGATTTTTACAATGCTGATAAATATGGAGAATTGAAGAAGAATTATAATAATGAGGATATGGATATGGAAATGAAAAATTCTTATTGCTATCCAAAGGAGAATGTAGAGATATTAAGATATCATTTACATAAGCTGTTATATAATTTAGTGATACATGTGTGTAAAAAACAGAATACATTATTTTTAGAATATAAAGCTAATGGTGTAATATTAAGTGAGTATGAGATGAATAAGCAATTATGTGGTCCAGTGTTTTATTCTAGTGATTTGTCTTATGAAGATTTTATTACATCAAGGAAAATAAATTTTTTTGAAAAACAGCAGATAAAAAATAGTGCATATCTATTATCACAACATGGAATATATGGAATTAAATTTATACACTTATCAAATGAATGGTTTAAATTATATAATTGTGAATTACGTCCTCTTATGAAAATATGTCATTATCAAAAAATTGGTCAGATGATTTGTAATATGCCTAATGTATATGTAGTGGGTGATGGGTTTGATATGAAATATATACCCAACACAGAAATGGACAATGAAGTAAAAAAATAAAAAATAAAAAAAATAATAAAAAATAATAAATGTGTATTAATGAATATATAAATATATGAACAATATATATTTATATGTATTTTTATTCTTAAGGCAAATGACTATAACGATATTCTATCAAGGAAAATCAATAAAATGTCTTCTGAAAGTATACACAAAAAAATAACAAATAATAAATAAAAATCATACATATATATATATATATATATATATATATATATATATATATATATATATGTTCAATTATCTTTTCTTTTTAAGATTTATCTTATAATAACAAAATGAACTATAATAGGATATCACAAGATATGCCAACTAAAATAACAAATAAAAATATGGCCTATGAAAGTATCATGGGATTACTATTTCCAAATATACGTTCTCATAAAAGTTGTAATGTGAACGCCTACTATAAAGATCATAATGATTACAGAAAGAATAAAACAATAATGCCAGAATTTTCAAATGCCTATTCATTTAAAAATGATATAAGAATAAATAATTTATTTAAAAATATGTAGAATGTATATACATGTATTTAATATTATTTTATTTTTTTTTTTTTTAATGTATTCCACACACACACACATATATATATATATATATATATATATATATACATTGTAATAGTATTACGATTTATAAAAAATTAATTTTTACGATATAAAAATATATATATATATATATGAACATATATTTGTACCTATTATTTTTTTATTATTTTATTTTTCTGTGTAATATATACTATAGATGTAGGAAAAATAAAAATTAATAAAAATTATGTTATTATCACTATTAAGAATATTTATCTATTTTATTATATTTTTTGTTCTTCATTTATATAATATTTTAGGAAATACAAGAAATGACACATATAATGTGTTTTAATATTCTTAAATGATTCAGGTGAACATAGTTACCACTTGCTGAAATTTTACTTATATTGTCGTGTTCATAACATAAAAAGATGGGAAATATATTGTTCACATTTAATTTTTAAAATGTAAAATATATATATATATATATATATATTATTTATTCGTTACACAAATATAGGAAAATATTATGTGTTCTTTTTTTCTTTTTTTTTTTTTAATATAGAATAATTAAGTTGGGTTTTTAATTATATGGAAATATATCTAAAGTATATTCATGAAAGCTTGGAAAATATATTTATAGCTAACAATTTGACATTAATAATATGTAAATATATATATATATATATATATATATACAGATACATAATTTTCAATCAATGAACTGTATGATAAAAAAAGAAAAATTATATTTGAACCTGAACTACGATAACATATTATTATTTTTATTTTATTTTTTTTTTAAAGTAATATTCTTTTTACAACTATATATTATATATATATTTATATATTTATATCTTTTATAAAATAAAAAATTCACAAAAAAAAAAAAAAAAAGGGAAGAAAGTAGAAAAAAAAAAGGAGAAATGGGGAAAATGATATAAAATGAGAGGCACATAAAAAAAAAAAAAAATACCTACATACACATATATATATATATATATATATATATGGGTATGTATTCATGTGTGCATATTAAAAATATATATATATATATATATATATATATATATATATATATATAAAGTATACATATATAAGGTATATATATTTCTTGATTACTTCCATTTATTTATTTATATATTTTGAATGTATAAACATCTATATATATATATATATATATCTATCTATCTATATATATATATATATATATATAAGCATAATACACAATATATTATGCTTGTGAATCAAGCATTTCATGTTGCTTTGATGAATAATTTCTAGATAATTTTGATTTTGATTTGAATGTTGCTGCTCTATCTTCATCAGCTGACATAACTCCGTGGCTAGTTTGATTTGATGAACTATCCATTCGACTGGTTCCTTTATGCACACTATATTGTTGTGAGCTACTGTTTACACTTTCTTTATCATCATAATCTTGTGATCCTTGATAACTTTTGCTATCATTAGAACTGAATGAGCTTTCTTCATCTTCTTCATTATCAGCTGATGACAAGAATGGTTTTGATGCTTGTGTTCCTTGTCTACTTTTGGCATAACTGGATCTTGGATTTTTTCTTTTTCTTTCATCTTCTGCATGCATATAATCTGATGCATTTAATAAAACATCAAAAGCACCTAAGGATCTTCCAATAATTACACATAATATAGCTAAATAACCTTTGAATGAAGGTGCATTATATGTCATACCAATAAAAAATACAAGGATTATAGATATAATTTCAAGAAATCTCCATGGTCCTTGTCCTGTTCTTCTTACTAATCTATTTGATATAACATTTTTTATGAATGGTAAGGTACCAACAGTTATTAAACAGCCCCACATTTGCCAAGTATGTAATGATGTAATATCATATGGCATGTGTAAAAATACACTTAATTCTCCTGATAACAATATAAGTACTGGTAATATAAGTACACCTAAAAGATGTTGATTATTATGTAAAGTATTTCCTTTACCATCTACTAAATGCATAATTTTTTGCATAAAACCTGCTCTAAATATAGCTGAAAACAAAGCATATAATAATGCCCATACTATAACACCTTTTCCTGTTGTTTTAGAATCGAAACAACCAATTATAAAAGCAGCCAATAAAAATACAATTGATTTCCATCTCAATGGCATATATTCTTCTCCACAACCAATAAAACGAGTTAAGTGATGAAAAACAACTGTAAAACTAACTAACACTGGATATGATGCTATACATGGTGTTTTATATAATAAATAATTTGATAATACAAGCATCAAACAATAAAATATTGAAGGCACAAATAATACCTTTAACATATTTTCATTAATCTCAACTTTTGGAAAATAAGCAAATTTGGGAAATTCACGACCCAATTCACCACATACATAAGCAACCAATAATCCTTGAGCTAATTGCCACCATGTTACAAATATTGGATATGGAATTACATCTAAAAATAAACGATACATAACAAAAACGTTACATAAGGTTAAAGCTACAAATAATATCTCTGCTGTAAGTAATTCAGGGTCTTTAAAATATCTTTCGATATCACTCCATTCTGGTAAATTAAACTTTTCAAACTTCATTTTTCCTAACTTATTATATACTTGAATATTTATTATTATTAAAAAAAAAAAAATTATATATATAAAAATATATATATATTTTTTTTTCGTCTTCTACTAATATATACTTCAATGAATATACATATATATAATATATATATGTATATTTTTATTTTAACTATGATTTTTTATATATATATATATATGTAGTCGTTAATGTCTATAAGAAAAAAAAAAAATATGCTCTTAGAGTATGATATAATATAAAATCTCTTTGCAGTATTCTTATATTATAATATATATATATATAATATATGCTTTTTTTTTATTTTTTTTCCATAAAGGTGTATTAATAATAATAATACAACGAAAAAAAAAAAAAAAAAAAAAAAAAAAAAAAAAAAATATATATATATATATATATAATATAATAATAATTAATTAATTTTTTTTAATTTTTCCTTTTTTTTTTTTTTTTTTTTTTTTTTTTTGTCCTTTTCGTTATTTTTGAACAAATTATATAATATATATATATTTATATATATATATATTTTTATTTAATTCAAATTTTATAGCTATTATTATCAATCAATCATTCATTCAATCAATAAATTATTGTTTCCTTTTCTTTTTTTTTTTTTTTAATTCATTATTGTGTGTAAACACATATATATAAATATATATAATAAAATACTATACATGTGCTATTATACTTTCATAATAAATTTTGTTAAAAAAAAATAATATATATATATATAAAATATATATGTATTATTTATATATAAAAAATACATAATAACATACATATATAATGTATTTTTATATATAAATATATTTATATACGTATTATATGCAAAAAACAAAAAAAAAAAAAAAAAATTATTTATTATACATATTTATTAATATGTAATTTTCCTTTTTATTATGTTATATTATTTTATTTTTTGTTTTATCCTTTTTGCACTAGAATTTAATTAAATGTTATAATGTATATAATATAAATATTTACAAAAGTACACATAACTTTAGATATTTTATATGTTTTTCTTTTTGAATACCTAAAATATGGCATAGAATTTTATATATTATATATATACTTTAAAATTTCTATTTTATTTTTATATTTTTCTGAATTTCATATTTTCTGTATATAGTCATAAAAATAATTTTTTTTTTTTTTTTTTTTTTTTTTTCTTGGGTGGACAAGTTAAAATTTTACAGAAGGTGCGTATATTTTCCTGCTTAAAATTTTGTTTATTTATTTATTATTATATATATATATATATTTATTTATTTAGTATTTTTTATATTTTATACGTCATTTTATTTTTTCCTTACTTGTTCATAATTTTTTTATCTATAATTTTAAATTTATGTATGTTTTTTTTTTTTTTTTTTTTTTTTAACCTTACATGTTCATAATATTTTAACATATTTTCACATAATATGTTTTTTAAAAAATATATTATATATATATAATAATATATATATTTTTTTGTGTGTAATTTTTTGTGTTGCACTTTTTTTTTTTTTTTTTGACTGCTTTAATTGATAGCATATAAATATATAAATATATATATATATATATATTTTTAATGGCACAAAAGGATATTAATTATATTATAGTTAAAAAAAAATGTAAATTGATTTATAATAATGTATTATCATATATATATGTATATATGTATGTATGTATTTATGCGTATGGGATATATTATTTACATATACAATGTGTTAAAGTTATGACATGTATGTATTTTATATAAGATGTCGAAAAATATAATATATGAAAATAAGTAAGTAAATAATAATAAGGACAAATAAAATATGTTACTATGTATTCTTATTATTTTATTTACCTTCTTCTTAATCTTAATCCTTTTTATATTTTATTATAATATGAAGTTGTTTATTTTATGTTTTTATTTTTTAAAGATATATATCACAAGGCATATGTGTATATAATGAAAAAGCAAAAGTATTGTTAAAGTATCCATATATATATATATATATATATATATATATATATATATTTATATATATATATAATAAAAGTGTAATAAAATTAAATTTCTATGTGAATGGAAACAAAAAAATAAAAATAAGAAAAGAAACTATAAACATTTGCACAATCATATGATAATGATTCTTTTTATAGCAATGATATTTTGTTAAGCTTCTACCTTAGGAGTTCACATAAAAAAAAAAAAAAAAAAAAAAAAAAAAAAAAAAAACATTAAGACTATTAAATATATATTATATTTTCCAATATATATATATATTAACTTATATAATAATATTATTCATAACGAATGTTTTCTTATAATTTAGCTTGTGCATACAGGTGCTTCTTTTTTTATTTTTTTGTTTATATAAAGGCCCTTAATAGGCAGTAAATAATTTTTTGTAATAACAAAACTATTGCAGATGATCCGTCGTTATATGTTCTACTTGTAATATATTTTGTTTTTGTTTCATCTTTGATATATGACAAATTATGTTTATACATAATATTGAAATACCTTTTTTTATATAAATAACATATGGTTGTATGGAGTCTAAAAAAAAAAAAATAAAAAAAAAAAAAAAAAAGAACTTAATATAGGAGTTCATACATTTATATGGACTTGATAAATAAATAAATAAATATATATATATATATATATATATATATATATGTAGAATATATTGTTCATGTTATGTTTATATATGATACGTACCAATATTATTACATTTATAAAAAAGTATAAAAGGAAAAGACCCTTCTTACTTACATACATTTATATTATTCCATCTAATGATTTTCATACAATATTTCTCTCATATAAAAATAAATATATTAATAATATAAAAGGATAATATTTTTGTTTAGTCATATATATACAAGTTCATTGTTAATTAAAAAGGTAATATAAAAAATAGGATAAATAAACAAAAAGATATATATGTATAATATGTACCTACAATATATACAAAAAAAATTTTAAAACAAATTTATAAAGTGACAATATATTGTGAAAAAAATGAAAATTATTTGGTGTTCTATATTATTTATTTCATTTATCTATATTAATAAAGGTTATATACAATATGATATATATGACATATATGATATATATCATATATATTATATTTCCACATTTTTTTAATATTTTATTTTTTTTTTTATATCTGTTTAATTATATAAAATTTATTATTTATGTTGATTTGCTCTTTAATTTATCATATTCTACTGGGGTGTGGCATTTCATAGAAAAGGCGTGAATTTTTTGTAGTTCTTCTTTTAAAATAGTGTTAACAAGTCTATGTCTATCTAATAATTTTTTATCATCAAAATTATTAGAAACTATAACAGCATCAAAGGATGTTCCACATCCACAAGATTTATCTATTAACTCTAAAAATGTGGGATTTAAAGCTGAACTTAATTTATCTTCAATAACCTTTTGTATGCACATTTTCATACGACTAAAAAACATGAGACTAAAAAAAAAAATATATATATATATATATATATATATATATATATTGCGGAGCAATATAATTAAACTGTGTGATATTATATATATATATATATATATATATATATATATATATATTTTTCCTTACTTATTTTATATGTTGTATATAGAAAAACTTTTTTCTATATATTAAATATATATAAAGTACAAATATTTATATATATTTATAATATTTTCTTGAATAAAATAACTAAATTTAAACACACAAGGAGGGGAGAGCCTTAATTCACGTTCAAATATTAATAATAGATACTTATTATATTAAATAACAGAATAAAAATTAATTATTTAGATTTTATTTTTATAATCTACAATTATATATTTAATGTAATATTTATTATTTTTTTAAATAATATATATATATTATATATATATTATAACTTTTAATATATGATGAAAATATTTTCTTTTCATTTTATGTAAAAAATATGCTTGACATATAATTTATTAAGATCATAAAAATTTTAAATTAAAAAAAAAATCCAAAAGTATTTTTACTTTTTATTGTTTTGTATAATATATATATATATATATATATATATATATATGTAAAAGTATTTAAAAAAAAAAAAAAAAAAAACTAATTTGACAGTTATATATAATGAAAAAGAAATAATAATTCTTATAAGTATATATTTATATATATATATAATATATATATTGTATATATTATTTTTATTTTATTTGTTTTATATTTTTTTTAAGTATTTATATATGCATTTATAATTAATTAAAATAAGAAAATAATAAAAGGAAAAAAAATATAAAGAAAAAAAAAAAAAAAAAAAATAAATATATATATATAATATATATATATAATATGAATATATTAATAACTGATACATAATTAAGGACAACTATTTGATATTTACATAGATTAATAATAATAAAGCATATTTTATAATTAAAAAAAGAAAAAAAAAAAAAAAATACACATTTTAATTTATTATATATAAATATATATATATATATATATATACATATACATATTATATAAAAAAAAGGGAAAAAAACAAAAAAACAAATTATTATGTTGTTTTACAAATAATGCATCTGATGTTATATAAATAAAGAATGTGTTTAAAAATAAAAAATATAAAAATATTATGTACTATTTTATTTGAATTTTTTTTTTTTTTTTTTTTTTTTTTGTGTTATGTAATTTCTTTTACTAATATTAAGATAAATAGATAGTAATGTTTGTGCTTATATTATTTGTTGAGTGTTTCACTTATTTTATAACATAAAAAGGAAAATCTAAATAAATAAATATATATATATATATATATATATATATATATATATATATATTATATGTTTATGATATTTTATTTATTTTATATATCTTCAGTGCAACAATTTTCTGTTATGAATTATCTTTCTGTGTTTTTTTTTATGCTCATCATCACTAGAACCTTTCAATTTAGATAATGAAAAAGGATATGACTTTAATTTGTTATTTATTTTTTTTCCTAATTCGTTCCATTGTTTTTTTGAGCTAGCATATCTAAATTTGTTCATAAAAATTTTAAGATAATTGATAGCTTGAAATGCTAAAGAGTGTCTATATAGATATTTGGAATTTTCATCTGTTAAATATTTGATATGTTTTGAAGAAGATGTACTTAATAACTTTGATACATCTTGTTGTGATATTAATCTGAATGAAAATAATGATCTAATATCTTTTACTTTTCTTAAATTTAAAAAGAAAGGTATGAGATGTAATAATTCAGTATCATTTAAATCTCCTTGCCATTTTTTGATTGGAAAAAAATTATCAGGATATTGAAAACCAGATATATTTGAATCATCTATTAAAATAATTTTAGATAATTCTTTTTTTATATTTGTTAAATTTTTGATATATAATTTCTCATTCATTTCATAACAATCTTCTCTATAAAACTTTTTATCAATATAATGATCAACATCTATTATATTTAATACTGTATCAGCATATGACTTTATTGCTGTTGTAAATATTATGATTTCATAAAATGGATATAAACTCGAGAAAAATAAATCTATATATGGTCTCTTACATACATATAATGGTAAATATTTTCCATTTATTAATACATCTACCTCTTTTTGATAATGATATTTCTTTTTTTTTGTACAATATATTAAGGTCTCATCTAAATCTAATACTAATGTCATAGTAGGACATATCCTTCGTTTTCTATATGTCTTAAAATGAAATGAATCTCTTAATAATAATGGACTTAAAATATATTTTATCAACTTCTTTATTTTTGTCCATATATTCATATAAAATTTTACTATCTTCAATATTTGATAAACACATCTTTCAAATTTTCTTTTTTTCATGCTTATATCTTATAATATTTATACATCATAATATGCTGCCAAACACATAAAAAATGTAATAATATATATATTAAAAAAATGTATATATATTAATAAATATTAATAAATATTAATAAATATTAATAAATACTAATAAATATTAATAAATACTAATAAATATTAATAAATACTAATAAATATTAATAAATATTTATATGTACACACATATACATATATATATAATATATATATATATATATTTGTGTTTGTACTTATATTTTTCACATTTACATTATCATGTGTGTATTTCACACATTGATAATAATTTATATGTTTATAAAAATTAAATATCTATTTTTTTTAATCTTTCACTTTATTATATCTTCTGTATATCGCATCCTTTTCTCCTTATTCATTAAGAGGCCAAAAATTTTTATATAATGAGAATAAAAAAAAATTAAAATTTTCAAAAAGAAATAAAATATACCACTTATTATTTTAATTATTATTTATATATCATTAATGTTGTTATATACTTTTTGTTCCTTTCAAAAATAATAATTCTCAAAAGAAAAAATAAAATAAAATGAAATAAAATAAAAATAAAATAAAAATAAAATAAAAATAAAATAAAAATAAAATAAAAATAAAATAAAAATAATATAAAAATACGTATGTGTATTTATATTTTGATATCTTGAAAATGTTAAAAAAAAAAAAAAAAATTCTTTTTTTTTCCCCCTTTTAGATATATATAATATATATATTATATATACAATATATTGAATTAAATAATGGAAAATAAACACAAATATTATATTAGAACAAAAAAAAAAAAAAAAAAATGTTTTTTTTTATCTTTTATTTTTGATATATACTCGACATTTAAAATATGTTATCTTCTTTTTTCTTTATTTTTCATAACACTATTGATCATTAAAAAAAATATATATATATATTTATATATATATATATTTATTTTAATATTTTAAAATATTTAAAGATAAGGGGCAACATAATAATATATTATAACATATTGTGTATTTATCATATATATATTATATATATGTAATTTTAATTTTAATAAATATATTTTTCTAAATTGAAAATATAATATATGAATATTATAATATGTATTATATATATATATAATAATATATGCATTATAAAAAAAACAATTTTTTTTTTTTTTTTAAGTATGAATATTTTATAAAATTTTTATTTTGCAATGCACTGAGAAATATATATAAAATGAAAAATCTTTAATTATTTATATTTTTCATTTTTTTTATTGTAATTATAATAATACAATGAGTTTATAATTAAATACAAGGAAAACAGAAAAATTAAATATGATATATTATACTTAATGAGTGTATACATAAAAGAAAAAAAAAAAAAAAAAAAAAAAAGAAAGGAAATCAATAAATGAATAAAAAAAAATATATATAAATATATAATATATATATATATATATAATTATATTACATATATTAAAAACACGTGATCATTATATATATATTATTATATATTTATAAAATATATTTAAAATATTTATACACATTAAGGTTTTTTTTTTTTCTTTTCTTTTTTTTCTTGTTTCTCATTAATAAAAATAACATTACATACCTTTAAACTTCCTTTCAAACGTTCAAAATAAAATAAAATATATATTATATATATATATATATATTTATTTATTTATATATATGTGACTTATTATAATAGTTCTCATTGTGTATTATAATAACACAATATTTTCAAGTTATCTAAGAACGGAAATTATTTTAAGAAAACAGGTTTAAATATAAATATATATATATGTATATATTTATTTTATGTGTAGTTAAATTTCTACAGTTCATTTATTATATTTATAATAAATAAATAAAATAACAAGGTATTAAAAAACACATATGACGCTTCTATTGTTTAAAAAAAAAAAAAAAAGAAGCATATGCATTTAATAAAAATATTTCTCCTTATAATATGTAGATGTTCTTTTTTTGGTTTTATAAAATGATTAATGTTCTATATATATATTTTTTTTTTCTCATCCTTTATAAAATATGACACTAATGAAGGTTAAAAATAAAGGAATAAAAATAAATAAATAAATATATATATATATATATATATATATATTTACATTTATAATGTTGTTAATATTAAATATGGGACCTCTAATGTAATATTATGTTTTGCTATCATTACACTATATTATATATTTATTCTTATTTTTGGTTTGTAAATTTTTTTATATTAAATTTTGGCTTCATTCTTCATATTAATATATATGTATATATATTTTTTTTTTCTACAATATAAAAATATATTCAATACAAGTAATTCTCCAGAAAAAAAAAAAAATATATATAAAATTATAAATATATATATATATATATATTTTTTTTTTTTTTTTTTTTTTTTTTTTTTTTTTTTTTTGTTATGGTGATGTATATCATGTAGTATATTTATTTGGAAAAAAATGAAAAAAGCTTCAATTAAATATATTAATTCAAGAATATATTATAGTAGAAGTCACTTAAAACAAAAACAAATTTATTCTTTTTTTTCAAGTAGTAAAAATGAACAAGCACGTATTATAAATAAGAATGATGATTTTATAATAGATGAGAGTTATAATAACGTGGAATTCGATGAACATATATCAGCATCATTTAGTTTCGATATTAATATAGATGATGATAAGTGGAAAAAAAAAGAAGAAATTGAATATAATAATTTTATAGAAAAAGCAAAAAAAGCTTCAATTAATCCTTCCACGTTTTTTTACACACAAAAAATGACAACAGATGTGAAGAATACATCTGACAATAGAAATTATGAAAAAATACAAATGCATAATAAATGTGTAGATAATAATATATCATCAAATATTGTAACATCTAACAAATTAACATCTCATAATGTCGAATGTGTTTATAAAAATGAAAACACTTATGAGGATGATATAAAGAGTTTTTTAAAAAACTCATGTGATGATATAACCTTACAAGATGGTGACATTATTAAAAAAGTAATTTATCTTAATGATAATAATAAAAATTTGCATTGTTCAAATAAAGAAATATATAAATATTTAAATGATATTTTGGATCTGCTGGAAATGGGATCTAGAGTCAAACGTAAGGATGATGTAATAAAAAAGGGAAATAAAAATAATGAACAAAATGGAGAAAATAAAAATAATGCAAAATATGAACAAAATGGAGAAAATAAAAATAATACAAAATATGAACAAAATGGAGAAAATAAAAATAATACAAAATATGAAAAAAATGGAGAAAATAAAAATAATACAAAATATGAAAAAAATGGAGAAAATAAAAAATATGAACAAAATAAAAATAATGCAAAATATGAACAAAATGGAGAAAATAAAAATAATGCACAAAATTTACAAAATGAAGAAATATTTACCCTATCAGAAATAGTAGAAAGAAATGTAGGAGGAGGACATATAAAATATTTCCATAATCTTATATCTAAAAAAATTTATGAAGATCCCTTTTTCCTTATTAATCTTAACTATAAAAATGTTGTTACTAATTTTACAAATTTTCCAGATTATTATACAAATAGGTTCTTCAAGTTAGTTGTTGAGAATGTAAAAGATATGACATATAAAAATTTAGTTTTTATATTAAACATTCTTAATAATTTAAATATGAAAAACATGATGAGAGATTTATCATATGAAGTAATTAAAATGTTAAATAAAAATACAAAAAATGATCAAGAGGATGTATTACAGAGTGATAATATAAATAAAAAAGAAAATGTACAAAAAAATGATATAGAAAATAATATAAAATTATGTTTACATTATATTAATATATTAAATTATCATTCTTTATACTTTTGTGAATTTTATGATTATTTAATACTACATATATATCAGATGAAAAATGACATGTTATGTTTTTTTACCTTACAATGTTTTATACATAGTTTAAGAACTAAACATTATTTAGATAAAATATATTTCTTATGTTTAAAAAAAATTCAGTTGTTTAATTTTCAAGAATTAAAATGTATGATTTATTGTTTTCATCGTTTTTGTAAGGAATATTCAAAATTTTATGATCTTGCTATAGATATAATAAAAAACAAATATATACATAATATCTTAAATGACAATTTAAATGTGGTTCAGCTATTATTAAAAATAACTAACAATTTTAAAAATAATGATAAATATGTTGAACTTACTGGATTGATTGCACAAAATATTATAAGGCATATAGAAGAAAATATACAATACGAAGGAAGAAATAAAAAAAAACAAAAAATAAAAAAAACACACACACAATATATAAATAATTTGACAAATATGAATACATCTATTGATATATCAACTAATGATGATACTTTTAAAAAGGAAAATCTGTCTAAAATGGATACAACCTGTTGTAATAAGACATACTTAGAAGGAAATGTTAATGATAGTAATAATGGTTTTTTGGAAACATCATGTGATAATATTATAAAAGTAATAGAGTGCTTAAAATATTTTGAATACAATAAAAAGAATAGTGAAGATGTAAAAAATTGTGTAAATAAAATTTATGAAATAATAAATGAAAATATTGAATGTTTACAAAAGTTATGTATAGAAGATATAGTATATAGTATTGTATGTTTTAGTTCATATAATAAAAGAATAATTTTATATAATAATTTTTTAGATATTATATGTGAGAAAAGTAATGAATTGATAAATGCTAAAAATATTTGTTTGTGGATATATCCTATATTAAATTTAAGCAAAATATCTTGGTATCATAAAAATTATATAGAATTATTATTTGGATATATTAAAGATAATTATATATTAAATAGATTAAGTGTATTTCAATTAATGAAATTATTATCATCTGTTGTTAAAATGAATATATATGATGAAGATGTATATAAAATATTAATTGAAAAATTATATAAAGAATGGGATATAATAAAAAAAAAATTAATTGATATATCCACTTTTTTATGGTGTTGTGCATATATTAATATAATATATAAACCATTATTTGATAGTGCATATGATTTAATTATAGATTTAATAAATAAAAATAATCTTAATATAATTAATAATAATGTTATATATAAAAATTGTTTTGTTAATATTACTTGGTCTTTTATAGTAGCTAATTATCATATAACACAAAATAATTTCGATAAAATTTTAAATATTACATTTTTTAAAAGAAATCCAAATGAAAATGAAGCATTTAAAAGATTACATCAAATTGCAGATTCATGCTTCAAAGAAATATCAAAAACTTTAATTAACATCAAATGTTTAGATATACTCTATTCATATTGTATACATGAAAAATGTAAATTATTAAGAAATAATTTTATCATTTATAAAAAAGAAAAAGATGCCATCAAAATGAAAAATAAAATTCATGATGAAATATATCATCTTCTAAAACATTCTTTTCATATATCTTTTGATCAACATATAGAACCATATCATAACTCACCATATCTCATAGATATATGTCTAAATCAAACTTCTAAAATAGGAATATGTATATTTGGAAAGGAATATTTAATGAGGACCTTAAAAAAATCTTCTTGGGATTTTATGAACACAGGAATTGTCACATTGCAAATGAGAATCTTACACGCCCACGGATGGAAGGTAATAAAAAAAAAAAAAAAAAAAAAAAAAAAAAAATATATATATATATATAAATATATATATATGTTTATATATATTTCCTTTATAGATCATTCCTATTAATGCCGGTGAATGGATACAACTCAATTTTGATCAGAAAAAAAATCTCCTCTCAGAATATTTCAAACAATATTCTATACAAATATAATCAATTTTATGTACATAAAGGAGAAAATAAAAATATATATATATATATATATATATACATATAATTTCTTTTTAATGGAAATTTTTCTTGTGCATATATTATATGACATGTTTTTCAAAATTAATTTGAATATTTTTTTTTTTCATATCTATATAAAATTAAATTAAAAAAAAAAAATAAAAAAATAAAAAAAATAATAAATATATATATATATATATATATATATAGAACTATTTTATATAAACGCAATATTATATATATCTATATATTTATATATTTTTTATGTAGAACGATTCAATATAATATGTAAGAACTTTTTGAACTCATATATTTTTTACTTTTATAAAAAAATTTATATTTATAAAACATTTTAAAGGTTTTATGACTATTTTTTTTATGTTTCCCCATTTAATATGGAGGGAAAAAAAGAATTATTGATCCTATAAAGAAAAAAAAACGAATATACAAAAGAAATAATAACATGTATATATTTTTCATTTGATGTTAAAAAATTAATGTGGATACAAAATTTTTGAAGATGTATAAAAATATATTTTCTCCTCATGATAACATAAAAGAAGATAGATATAAAGTATATTATTATCATACTAATGATTTAATAAATGATGAATATAGAATAAGTTATATAGAATGTTATAAAATAAAAAATGAAAAAATAGTTACTATACTTCATTATGTGCTCTGTATCTTATCTGTTGGATTATTACCTTTAATATTATCTTGGTTTCCTATTTTTTATTTTCGATTATTACATTCAAAGTGTTTATTAAATGAATGCGAAAAAGTCCTAATAATAACAAAAGATGGAAATAAATATATAAAGGAAATTAAAAAAATTAAATTTAATCATAATGTATGCTATGTTATGAATGATGTTTTTTTTTTGGAGGAGCAGTCGATGTATTATATGTATAATGATGATGAGGAGGAAAAGAAAAATAATTTTTATGGTATGAACATAATTGATGAAGGAAGGATTCAAAAGAAGGATTATATAAATTGTGGTGACAAAATAAATTGTGGTGATAATATAAATTGGGGTGATAATATAAATTGGGATGGTGATATACGCCTCCATAATAATAAATACATTAATATACATCATCCTTTGAATGAGAGTATGGAATATAATAAATCAGTGATCCAAAATAATAATGATATAACATACTTATTTGAATTTTTAGATATACGTTATGTATATATTAAAAAAAAAAAATATTTTGTAGAATTATATTTCAATATAAATCATCCATATAGTTCTATCCATCTTATGTGTAAAGGTTTAAGAAATGAAAACTTAATAAAGGATAGAAAGATATTATATGGTGAATGTAATTTAAATATAAAGTTTGATTCATTTATTATATTATTATTTAAAGAAATTATGAATCCTTTTTTTATGTTTCAATTATTTTCTATGTTAATATGGAGTTTAAATAACTATATAGAATATTCAATAAGTATCTTATTTATAACAAGTTTATCTATTATATTAGAATTATACACTACTATAAAAAATCAAAAGAAAATAAAAAATATGTTACATTATATATGTCAAGTAAAAGTATATAGATATAATACTTCTTATATTATTAATTCATCAGAATTAGTTCCAGGGGATATATATGAAATCATAAATAATATGACAATACCTTGTGATACTATATTATTATCTGGATCTGTAACCATGTCAGAACATATGCTAACAGGAGAATCTGTGCCTATATATAAGGAATCTTTGCCCTTTCACACAAATGTTATAAATAAAACAAACAAACAAAATCAAAATGTATATCAAAATGTATATCAAAATGTATATCAAAATGTATATCAAAATGTATATCAAAATGTATATCAAAACATTTATCCACATATATATCAAAATATAAATGAAAAGGATCAACACCTTCATATTTATAATAACGATGCCACCACTAATGTAGTCAATCATAATCATGTTATTATCAAAAAGACGCTGGAAAAAAATGATAAGGAATATAAAAGTAATACCCATCATTTAAATACTAGGAACAAATTATTCCATTTAAATAACACCTATGATGATGAACATATTAAAAATAACAAAATAAATTTTGAAAAAAAAAAAAAAAAAATTAACAATTTAAACTGTCTTAAAGGAACAGATATGAATACAAAAAATTTATTATATGACCATAAAATGTGCTTCAATATTTGTAATGATAATCATCATGTAAATAATATTAACAATAAATTTAATCACAGTAATATAAATTATGATTATAATAAACATACTAATCATCTAAATTGTGATGAAGAGAATAGTTATATATATGAGTGCCAATTAAAAAACGCAGAACATATTTCACAAAAAAATAAAAATATAATATATTCTAAAGAAGAAATAAATAAATGTATCTT
Source organism: Plasmodium sp. gorilla clade G2 (assembly GCF_900097015.1). Taxonomy (NCBI): domain Eukaryota; phylum Apicomplexa; class Aconoidasida; order Haemosporida; family Plasmodiidae; genus Plasmodium; species Plasmodium adleri (nom. inval.). Next base: position 581,561 of record NC_041697.1, read on the forward strand.
GTATGCAGGTACTTATGTTTTATCATTAAATAATATAGATAGAATAAAATATAATAAAGAAGAAAAAAGAATCCTAGGGTTAGTCATAAAAACAGGATTTATTACAACAAAGGGAAAAATAGTTAATAATATATTATATTATAAAAAGAAAGAATTGAATTTAATTTATGATTCATATAAATTTATAATTATATTAATTATATATGCATTATTTAGTGTACTCATTCTTTTATATATAACCATAAGTAATAATGAATATACAAATAATATTATAATTAAATGTCTAGATATTATAACAGATGCAATACCTCCAGCCTTACCAACAACCTTGACAGTAGGAATTACTATAGCTGTAAGTAGATTAAAAAAAAAGTATTCTATATCATGTTTATGTCCAAATAAAATAAATTTAGCAGGGCAAATAAATACTATGGTATTTGATAAAACAGGTACTCTGACAGAAAATAATTTAGAATTTATAGGAATAATAATACAAAATGAAAAGGATAAAAATATTTTAACTGATTTTATTCCTATAAAGGAAATGAATACAGAATCTTATATTGATTCTATAGATGATAATATTATACATAATAAAGATTCTATTACATCAGAACATTATATTAATGATAATATGAAGAATTCACTTATATCTTCAAATAAAAAAAGTATAACAACAAATGAGGGTTCTAATTTTTTAGTACAAACTATAAAAAGATACTTATTAAAGGATCATTCTGTGAAGCAAGAAGAAAATGAATATTATAAAAATAATACATATGGAAATAATGTAGATATAAATGATAGTACATGTTCTTCCAATCTATTAAATTCTGACACAGAGAATGGGTATTGTGAATATTATAATATTGATCATTTACATAATATGAATAAAAAGACCATGGATATGAATTCAAAAAATGAATTAATAGATAAAAATATAGAAACAAAAGTTGATCTAGAAAACAATATATATCCTATTAACTATGATTATAATAATAATAATAATTGTGGTGATATATATCATAGATTAGAATGCAATAATATAAATAAAGATAATTCATTTATTCTAGATCCTGAAAAAAATAAAAATTATAATAATATAAGTGAACACTTAAAAATTAATTATCCTATCCTATTTGAAGCATTAGCTTGTTGCCATACACTATGTAAAGTAAACAATGAAATAATTGGAGATGTTCTAGAATTATCAATGTTTAATTCCACAAATTGTGATATGATAATAAATAATAATTCTTTTATTATCAAACAAAAAGAAAACAAAAATTCTTCTTGTGATTTTGAAAAAATATATGGTGATAAACAAAAAAATAGGAATAATGGGAGATGTCATTTGAATAATAATTTAGTATGTTATAATATTTTAAAAAAATTTGAGTTTCAAAGTACATTACAAAGAATGAGTGTAATTGTAAAAAGTATATATGGTAATGAACAAATCACAAAAGAAGATCATAATGATAATAATGATAATTTTGATAATAATAGTGATAATAATAGTGATAATTATTATAATATTTTTTGTAAGGGTAGCCCAGAGAAAATTAAAGAGTTGTGCTTAAAAAGTAATATACCAAATAATTATGATGAAATATTAAATAAATATACAAAACAAGGTATGAGAATATTAAGCATATGTTATAAAAGAGTAAACGCAAAAAATATAAACTTATTAAACGTTAAAAGAAGTTTTGTAGAATCTAATTTATATTTTTTGGGTTTTTTAATATTTACAAATAATATGAAAAAGAATGCACCTGATATTATACATAATTTACAATCATCTGGATGTCAATGTATTATGTCAACAGGTGATAATGTCTTAACATCAATACATGTAGCCAAAAAATGTGGAATCATTAATACAAATGTAGAATCGATAATTATTGGAGATGTAATATCTGTTACTAATAAAAATAACAAAAAAATAAAAAAAAAGTTAATTTGGTATACTGATCAAAATGATGTATTTTTAAAAAGTCATGATAAAAAGATATCTATAGATACAAAATTTACATCTATTCAATCACATCTAAATAATGATAATATGATTAATTCTTATAATCATCATTTTGATGATTGTATTACACCATATCACAACTCAACACATAATAATATTAATAGTAATAGTAATAATAATAATATGTTATATAATAACAACATTTTTTATGATAAAGAAAATGATAAAGATAAAAATTATAAAAATATATCTACATTTTCTGAACATACTCCCAACAATGATATACCATTCGATAAATTATGTGATATATTATTTAATAAAGATCCAAGAAATGTAAGTATTGTCTTAACAGGAAAAGCATTTATATTTTTAAAAAAAAAATTTGAATCATTTCATTTACCATATTATGAAGAATGTAAAAATATTGTACATTATATTTTGAAAAAGAAACATAAAAAAATTAAAAATATAATAAATAATCATAATAGTAATCTATATTACCATAATAATATCATTAATACAATTATTGAACGAATCAATAATAAAAATATGTGCTTCAATAAACTATTATATAATGTACAACAAAAATTATTTTATAATCTATTTAATAATATATATAAAAAGAAAAAAAATAGCAACAATTTTTATGATCTCAATGAACAACATTTATTAGAAGATTATAATAATAATAATAAAAAAAAAAAAAAAAAAAAAAAAAATATATATCCATATACTTACCTTTGAAAAATAAAATGAAAATTATAACAAAGAATAAACGTAATCATAATATTATTTTTAACACACATACAAGTAATATACATTTCAATAAATTCAAATATATACATCATAAAAATTATTATTATCCTCATAATTGTATGAATCTACAAAAAAAAAAAAAATCCCTTTTTTATTATCTAAAAAAATATATTAACTCTGAAAAAAACAAAGATTTACAGAATGGTTTATTAGAACATGATAATTATAAACAGCAAGAGGTACCACTAAATAAGGATATAAATTATTCTTATCAAATGGAATCTATAAAAACAAAAAATTTTATTCATTCGGTAAGTGACCAATTTTGTATCTTTTCAAGTCTAATTCTGTCTTTTTATATTATAAAAAATGATAAAAAAAAAAAAAATAATAAAAAAATAAATAAAATAAATAATATATATAATATATATAATACATATAATACATATAACAAAAAGAACCTTTTAACACACAAAAGAAGTTTTTTCCATAGTCGATCCACAAAATTTGTCAAATTATTTTCCAATATAATAAGACGACAAAAAATCAAAGACAAATATAATAAGAAAATAAGAAAATATAAAATGAATCATATAAATAATATTATAGAGAAAGGACATGTTATATTAAATATGTATCCACATGGTTTCAAAAAAGATTATTCGTCATTAAAAAATAAATACAATATAATTAATAATGAAGAATATAATTTAAAAAATGATAATGTTTATGATAATCATGTTTATAATATGACCGATATGTATAGAAATATAAAATATGGATGGGGTGAAGAAAAAATGAAAAACATTTCTATTCACAATAATGATATATTTGAAAATAAAATAGATTCATTCTTACAACATTTATTGATACATAAATGCAAAAGGAATATATGTCATAAATATAATGATATTAAAAATATAAAATTATCTATATATGAATATATTTTAAGAACATGTACTGTATATGCTAGAATGAAACCTAAGGATAAAAGTGATTTAATTTTATCTTTAAAGAAATTACCAAATAATCCATATGTTGGAATGTGTGGTGATGGATCAAATGATTGTTTGGCATTAACCTCTGCAGATATAGGAATATCTTTATGTAATAATAATGAATCTTCTTTATGTTCCTCTTTTACATCTAATAAATTATATCTTCATAGTGTAATTAATATATTGATTGAAGGGAGAGCATCTTTAGTTAATTCATTTCAATTATTTAAATATATCTCTTTATATTCTATTATGCAATGTTCTCAAGTTCTTATCTTATATTCTAAATCTAATAAATTAACAGATAATCAATATATTTTTATTGATATAGTTACAGTATTGCCTTTATCTATTTTTATGTGTTGGACACCAGCTAGCGAAAAATTGTCAAAAAATATTCCTATGGGCAAATTATTTTCATTTCCAGTATTGATTAGTATATATGGACAAATAATTATTCAGTTGTTTTTTGTTATGATTTCTTTAGTTCTCTTAATGAATATGTCATTTTATAAATATGAAAAAAATACAAATATAAAAGAAAAATTGGATGATTCTTATATATATAAGGCTCAAAATACACTTTTATATATTCTTGGATCTTTTCAAAATTTGTTTATCTGTATATCTTTAAATATAAAAAATGAGTGGAGAAAGAGTAAGTTTTTTTTTTTTTTGTATATCTTGACAATTTATAAAAAAAAATAAAAAAAATAAAAAAAATATAAGACTGTTTGTGTTTACATATTTTTTCTCCTTCAATTTAATTGATACATATAAATATATATATATATATATTGATATACCTTAATTTTTGTTTTTTTAGGTGTGTTTACAAACATTGCCTTTATAATTTGGATGTCCTTTTTACTTTTTGTGAGTACTTGTATTACCTTTTTTTCCTCAGAAATGTTTTTAGTAGGTTGGATTACTGACTTACTCAAACAACATCTAAGTTTAATTACATTTCCTTTTTATTTTCGTATATATTTATTTTTCATTTTGATTTCCAATTTTTTATGTTCCTATTCATATGAAAAGTATATTATAAAATATTTTGAGAAAAGGGAAATCCAAAAGAAATATAATTACAATCATATGAATATTTTTTGTTCACCTCAAGAATTAGATACTACAAATGTTATCGTAACGTGTGATTAGAAATACACATATGTATATAATATATGTATATCATATATGTATATAATATATGTATATCATATATGTATATAATATATGTATATAATATATGTATATAATATATGTATATAATATATGTATATAATATATGTATATAATATATGTATATAATATATGTATATAATATATGTCTATTATGCATTATGTTATCATTTTATTTATTTTATTATATTTTTTTGTAAAAATATAGATATATGTTAAACATTATGTTACACGTACTTATTTATGTGGACATCTATATTTTTCTTTTTTAAAAAAAAAAGAAAAGAAATACACATATATATATATATAATTTTATTAGATTAGAATTAATTTATATTTGTGTTTTCTTTTGTTTCTTTTTGAATTAAATAATTTTAAAAATATAAACTTTTTTTTAAATGTTATTAAAGTAAGATATAATATAATTATTACTGATTGTTAAAAAAAAATAATAATAAATAAAATAAAATAAAATAAAAATAATATATAAGTAATAATGAATTTGTATACAATTATTCTTTTATTAAATGTTCAAATTTTATATATAAATAAAAAATAAAGTATATACTTAATTGTTAAATAAAAATTTAGACAATAAAAATATGTACCCTATAATTTTTTTTCTTTTTTTTTGAGGTGAGTGGGTTTTATGGTACAGGTATCCGTTACAATATATAGGAAGTAATATATATTATATATTATTTTTAAGTTGTAAAAACAAAATGTTTTATAATATATATAAATGAATAAATAAATATATACATATATATTATCTACACACACACACATATATATATATATATATTTATATCAATTGGGGTTTAAAGAAAAAAAAAAAAAAAAAAAAAAAAAAAGAAAGAAAAAGAAAAAGTCCTATATATAAATATACAGGTTTGATATATCTTTTTTAAATAAATGAAAAAATATACATACATTTATAAACGTCTTCCTCTTCTTCCTGACTTTTTTCTTGTAGAATCTGTTGGGATTGGAGTTACATCTTCAATTCTTCCAATTTTTAATCCGGAACGTGCTAAAGCTCTATAATCACAAAGGAAAATAAAATAAATAAATATATATATATGTATATATATATATGTGTGTATCTATATATATATGTATATATTCATATATATATATTTTTTTTTTTACCTTAGGGCTGATTGGGCTCCTGGACCTGGGGTCTTAGATTTTGTTCCACCTGAGGCTCTTAATTTAATATGGATTGCTGTAACTCCTAGTTCTTTTAGCCTTGCAGCTACATCTTGAGCTGCCATCATAGCAGCGTATGGACTTGATTCATCTCTATCAGCTTTAACTTTCATTCCACCTATAAAGTAAAGATTATTAAAATGTTATGTTGTTATTATAATATACATTATGAATATGTAAAATATATTATAAACAATATGTGGTTTTATTATAACAAAAAATATAAACATATATTATATATATATATTACATATATATATTATATATATATTACCTGTAATTCTAACTAAAGTTTCTCTTCCACTTAAATCTGTTACATGTATAAATGTATCATTGAAAGAAGCAAAAATATGAGCCACACCAAAAACTAATTCTCCTTCTTTAGGTTGAGGACCAGAAACAATGGCTGTTTCAGGTTGAGGTGTTTTTACTTTTTTTGATGCCATTTTTTTTTTTTTTTTTTTTTTAATGTAAATTTAAATTATTATTCAAAAGGGTATTATATACATATATATTTATATGTTTATATATTTTGTTCTTTTTAATTTGTTATATTATTTTATTATCAATTATATTAAAACTTTTAATAGAAAAAAAAAAAAAAAAAAAAATTGTTCAAAAATATATATTTAATATTTTATATTATCTCTATAAAATAAATAATATATTTTTTTTTTACATTAATTTTGAATTATAAAAAATAATATATATATATATATCTAAATAAATAATATTATTATATTATAATTTTATTTTTTTTTCTTTTTGTTTCTATAGTTTTTTTCCTCAGCTTTTTTACTTTTTAGAAAAAAGGATATTTTTAATTTTTTTTTTTTTTTTTTTTGGGGATTATACAAAATTTTATATGTATGTTCTCATCACATTACATATTATATATAAATATAAAAATATATATTTATTTTATTACTATAAGATTATATATATATATATATATATATATAATATAATATATATATATTTTATATAAAAAAAATAAAAGGTTTAAAGAATGAAATGTTTTTATAACATTATTATAAATATGTTAATATATATTTATTATTGTTATATAATATATATAACTAAGAATATTTATATATTTGGTATGTATAAAATAATATATATATATATATATATTTTATATATGTAATATTTTCCCCCTATGCTAATTATTTATTATTAATAGATATATTATATACTTTTCTTTTTATTTTTAAATATGGTAAAAATAAAAATATATTTATTAATACATATATGAAATAATTATTATTATGCATATATATTAAAATATTATATATATATATATATATAATGTATATAATTTAAAAGAAGAAAAAGGGTATAATATTTAATTAAATACAATAAGGGTTATATATATTAATAACAAAAAATAAATAAATATAATATTATATATATAATATTATATATGTATTGTATGAATGGGGTATTATATATTATATATATATATATATATATATATATAGTCCTTAGTATTTTTTCATTAAACTATAATATAAACTTTTTATGAATAATTTTATATACGCATTCAATTCATTCTTATCATATAAATAATATATATATTATTATATATTAATCTTTTGCCTCTATTTTAAATATATTAATAAATATTATTATATATATATTATAAATAATTTTAAGCCTATTTCTTCACATCCCCTTCCCCCCAAAAAAAAACCTCTTTAATCACTTTGCTTTATATATAATATATATATGTAAATAATAATATTATATATATATGGATAATTATTAATCTTTATTAAAAAATAGTTATATATATATAATATATATATATATATAATACATTTTTATATACATATTTAAAAAATACTATTAAAATATTCCGTGCTGTTAAAATAATTTAATGTAGAACTTCAAAAAAAAAAAAAAAAAAAAAGCAATATTGGTAACAATAATAATATATAATATATTATTTTTTAATAAAAAGATAATTTTATTTTTTTAAGGTTATATTATAATTGATAAGGTTCTAGAATATATTCATCATTCACAAAAAAAAAAAAAAAAAAAAAAAAAAAAATAATAATAATAATAATAATTTATTAAGGTATATATTTATAAATGTGTTATTTATATAAGTTACCAAAAAAAAAAGGAAAAGTAGAATATATTTCATGAATTTTTTTTTGTCCTATTTTTAGAAAATGGAATAATATTCTAATAAAACAAATGAAAATGTAATTCAAAAAAATAATATATATATATATATATATTTTTTTTATGTGGTACTTTTAGAGAACCAAAAAAAAAAAAAAAAAAAAAAAAAAAAAATACCAAGAGATAATAAAATAAATGTCAACTTATAATGTGGTATATTTCTCAAGTGTATCTATTTTTTTGCAATTTATCATATAATAAAATGTAGCCAGTCCAAAAAAATAAAATATATATATATATATATATATATATATATATATATCAGTGTGATAAGAAAAAAAAAAAAAAAAAGGTTTTTTTTTTTAATTGATCTATTTTTTTTTTTTATCATATATAATGCTCATATATATAATATCATATCATATAATATAATAAAATGTAATATAATATAGTTTAATATAATAATATGAATATATTTTTTCCACTACTTGTTTGTGTAAAGTTACTTTTTTTATTTTTTAAATTAACAATTAACGCTAAGAAAATAATTAATAAAAATATAAAAAATAAAACATTCATATTAAAAAAGTCTAAGAATATAAATGGAATTTATTTTATTAATACAAAATTAAATAGAATAGAAAATAAAAAAAATAAAAATAAGAAAAATAAGAAAACGAAATTATTTTGTGATAATAATGATAATGTCAATATAATGGAACAACCAAATAATAGTGTCAATATATCTAAGGATAACAATTCATTTATTTATTTGAATCGTAAGAAGATGACAAATTTACTTCTAATAGTTAATTATGATGGTACGAATTATAATGGTTGGACTGGATTAGAAAATAGTAGTGAAGTATATTTGAATGCTCTACAAAATTATAAAAATAGAAAAAAAACAGAACGTCAAAAATATATAGAAAGAAAAAAATATACTACTGTTCAGAATAATATTCTCGATTGTATATTAAAATTACATGGATATAAATATATTCACAATAATAACAATAATGAACATATTTATAATAGTTATGACAATGATGAAACAAATAATTCTAATAGTGCTCATCTTAATGATCATAACCAAAATAATATAAGTAATATTATAAATAATAAACCATTTGAATTTATTGGTGTTAGTAGAACTGATAAAGGGGTACATGCAAAAGAATATATTTGTCAATATATATCATATGAAAAAGAACCACCATGCGATGGAAATATGGAACACATAAAAAGATCATTGAACAGTCTATTAAATAAAGATATAAAAATATTAGCTGTGCTAAAAAGCCCACATGATAATTTCAATATTAGATTTCATAATTCTGGAAAAATTTATACTTATAATTTGGATATTAGAAATCCTAGTCAACCCTTAGAAAGAAATTATGCATGGCAGCTTTATGACGATCCAAGGTTTTTCTTCTTATCAAAAAAAACAAAAAAACATAACAAGGAAAAAACACAAAATGATATACATACTATACTACAAACGTGTGCAATACCAGGGGATGAAAATGGTAAGAAGGGGTTATATATAACTAGCAAAAAAGAAGAAGATATAAAAGATATTTATGTCGAAGGGTTAACTCATCTCTTTGAAGAAGATTATATTAGTAATGGAACATATGATGATGAAGTTATGTCAGATGAGACACAAAATTATATAGGTGGTGACATTATATCAAGTAATAATATATCAAGTAATAATATATCAAGTAATAATATATCGAGTAATAATATATCAATTAATAATATATCAAGTAATAATATATCAAGTAATAATATATCAAGTAATAATATATCAAGTAATAATATATCAAGTAATAATATATCAAGTAATAATATATCAAGTAATAATATATCTACTAATAATATTTCTACTAATAATATACCTATTGATAATATTTCTAGTAATAATATACCTATTGATAATATTTCTAGTAATAATATATCTACTAATAATATTCCCCCTAGTAATGATCCCCCTTATGATAACCCAACAAGTGATCCCCCCCTTTTTTATAATAAAAATATGAAAAGTTCATATAACGACATAAGCTACAGTATAAAAATAATAAATAGAGAAAAAGAAATACGGTCAGTAATACCATGTGATATTAATAAAATAAAAGAATGTGCCAAGTTATTTATAGGACATCATAATTTCGAATGTTTTCGTGGAACATTAAAAGGAACAGAGAAATTAAGAAAAATCAATACTTATTGCACGATTCATTTTTTAGATGTATATGAATTAAAAAATAATTTATATCAATTTGTTATACAAGGGGATCGATTCTTATATCATATGATTAGAATTATTGTAGGTACCCTAGTTCAAGTCGGTGTTGGTCTTTTAAATATAGAAGATGTAAGAGATGCGTTGTATTTATGTAAGCCTCTTAAAGTTAAATTGTGTGCCCCTTCACAAGGCTTATGTTTGAATAAAATATTATTACAAGAGCCACTGGATAAATTAGTAGGTTCTGCTTTAATATCAAATTAGATGTATCGATACTGTCCTTCAATGGCGTACCAAAAAAATATATATACATATATATATATATTTTTTGTGTATTTATTTTTATACTGATTTATAATTTTAAAAAATTTCATATATATATATTTATTTATTGTTTAATAATGCGACACATATTTATATGTATTTCACCAAAAAAAAAAAAAAAAAATATAAATATATATAAATTAATGTGGAGGTAAAACATATATGATATATTTATATATGTATGATTACGAAAAAAAGACAACATGTAATTTTTGAATTTATTAATAATTATTTATTATTTTATTTTTTTTTTGTTATTATAAATAATATATATGTACCATGTGATATATATTATACATTCTATATTATTTATTTGTTTGTTTAGTTATTTATTATTTATTATTTATGTTTTATAATTTTTTTTGTTTTAAAACTTGTTTAATTTTAGTTTGCTATCCAAATATGATGAGGCATAACCTCTTGAATGAATTTCTTTATCTTCCACAGAAGAATTATCTGAGTTGTCATAGTATTGATTTCCCTTATTTTTATTATAGAACATATTAAAAGATGTATATTGTTTTTGTGTTCGAATATTTTTTTTGTTTAATTCTTCATCATCATCACCATAATCACTGTTATTATCTTTAGAATTATACATGTTATTATGAGATGTCCTAAAGATATGATATTTATTTATGAATTTTTCAAACGTTGGCATATTTAAATTATTTAATCCACCTTTAATATGATCTAATACATTACATATTTGATGAATACATGTACCATTATAATAAATTAATATGGTTGGCAATTTATTTTCAGGATAATTTTCTATAATACGATTATATACACCCTTTGTAAATTTTATATATTTATGTTTTTCTGCTAATTCTTTTAAAATATTATTTAATACTTTACATGAAATAACATTTTCTGAATATAGATGTAAGAGAACATGAGTTCCTTTAGGTTTTCTTTTGTATTGCTTATTATTATTATTATTATAATTGTCATTATCATCATCATCATCATCATTATTATTATTTAGTGGGTTTCTTTTACTTGCCTCATTAATATCTGTAAGGAAATTTTCTTTTGATATTTCAAAAAGCTCACCATATATATCTTCAGCTTTCATACGATTGATTTCATTTATTCTATCATTTTTATATTTTTCGATTATCTTTAAATATTCATCATCTATACATTTCTCTTCAATATCATTTAGTTCATTCAAATTTTTCTTCTCTAAAATATTTTCTTCTTCAAGTTTTTCAAGATTTTCTAAATATATTTCTTCTTCTTTTATTTCTTTTGGAAGTGGGGGTAAGTTTCCGAATTTTCGTTGCAGGTCATCCCATTCGGTTGTTTCTCTCGTAGGGTTGGTCGTCGACATGGACAAATAAAAAAAAAATAAATAAATATATATATATATATATATATATATATATATACGTGGATTTATATAAATATATATATATATTAAATATATATATATATTATTTTATTTATATATTATATTATTTATATATGTGTGGTGTTAAAAATATATTTAAATATGTTATTAATATAACAAATATACAAATTCTCCTTTTTTATAATATTTCAAAAAATCTAAAAAAAAAAAAAAATTCGTTTCATTTATGACAGTGCAAAATATTATATTTATAAATTTTATATAAATCAATATATTATCATATATTTAAAATCAAATGAACCATTAAATTATTATATTTTATTTTGTGTTGTTTAAAATATAATATCATTTAATAAAAAATAAAACAAATAATAGACGTAGTAATCACAATTGTATTATTTAAACATAGTTTATGAAATTAAATCTATTTTTTTTTTTTTTTCATTTTTTCTTACTTTTATGTATATACAAAATGGTTATATAAATAAATTTAAGATAATGTAAAATATATCACATAAATAAATAAATATATAAATATATATATATATATATATATTATTTATTTGTACATATATAAATATATATAATATATATTATATATTTAAAAGGATAATACTATTATAAGAATTTAAAGAAATTTAAAATGCAAAAAATTAAATTACATACTATATTATAAATAAATAAATATAAATATATATATAATATATATATATATATATATAATTAACATATATCAAATTTTGAGAAGATATAGATATAGTAAAAAAAGTTTACACTTCATTAATATTGTCACTAAAAATTATTCAATATTATATTATATATATATATATTTTTTTTTTTTTTTTTTTTTTTTTAAATTAAAATGAGACGAAAATGAGGAGATATTATATATGATTAAAAGTATGTACACCTTTGTAATATGTCTATGATAAATATAAAGTATACTTATTTATGAATATATACATGACAACATTTCCTATATAAAATATGTTCTACTTGTCCTTTTAAAAAGTATAAGAAGAAAAGAAATATGTACATAAACATCTGTGCTAATATGCATTTTTCTGTGTATTTGTTAATTTAATTAACTATAAAATAAAAAAAAAAAAAAATTTTCACTTTGTTCAAAGTATAAATATAACCACAAATATAAAAATAAATAAATAATATATATATATATTTATTTATTTTACTGTCTCATCTTATATTCATATTAATAAGAAAATATAATTAATATGGAAGTAACATCAACATTATTAGAAAAGGGTAAAAACTTTGCCCAAGATCCATCTGAGGTTTTTCCTGAGTCCAAAAAATTTTTTTTTTCGTCAATTGGTAAAATATGGAAATAATTAAATAATATATTTTTTTTATATCTTTATTTTTAATCCACCATAATTTGAAGAATGGATTAAAAAAAAAAAAAAAAAGAAAAAGATTGTCTTTTACTTTGTTCTTTTATAATATAAATTAATGGTTTATATATATATATATTTTATTAGGTAAAGCTCATTTGATAAATTCCCTCTATGGAATCGGCTATACTATTCAAATAGCAATGCTGCCATATTTGGTATGTCACAAAATGAAATATATATATATATATATATATGTAATTATTTTTGTATTACAAATATATTATATAATGTGCAACTGAAAATAAGATTATTATATATCATACATATTTTTTTTTTTTTTTTTTTTTTTTTTTTTTTTGTTTTATAAATATTTTCCAGTTGATAAGTTCTAATGCAGGCATAGAACACAATGGATATTTATTAACCTTATTTTCGCTTTTACAATTTGCGGGATCCATTTTTTTTGGAAGAATGGCAGACATGTTAAGAATATAAACAGGATTGATTATATATTATTAAAATGAAAGAAAAAGAAATATTAATGTTTTTATATATTTTTATACTTTCATATAATATATATAGATGGGGTGTAAAAAAGTCCTTTTATTTATCTTTAATTTCCTCTTGCTTAATGTACCTAATGGTTCAAATGAATATATATATATACATATATATACATATATATATATATATATATATATTTATATATTGATGTGTATAATGTTTCTTTATTTTTTTAAAACGTCTAATATATACATATACATACATATATATATTTATGTATATATTTTTATTACTGTGCCATTCAGATCATGGTGTGCGAATCGACGTGGGCTTACTACATCAGCTTCTTACCATCCTTTTTTATGCAAACATTTCAAGCTTCTTCCTTATTAGTGTGCTTAAAAACAGATTTCAATAAAAGGACAGGAGCTTTAGGTTATCTGAATCTAAGCTACGGAATGGGTATTATATTCGGTAGTTTTTTAGCAGGTTTGATGGTTAACTTTGTAGGATCAAGAGGAAATTTATTAATTGCATTATTATCACAATTAATAGCATTATATATAAGTACAACATTAGAAGAAGATCCAAAATTATTGAAAAGCTCTAATATAGATAAAATGAAAATGGGAGAAATATTTTTAAGTATTAAAAATGAATACATAAGAGTTTTAAATTTATTTAAAAAAACATATGGAATATGTTTATTAATTCTTTTTGGATTATTACCTATATTAATGACAAAATTTGCTTTTGCTCCTGTAGTTGTAGATATGTTTAAATTAACTCCTTCACATACATCATATCTAATGACTTATGCAGGTATAATAACTATCATTGCTGAAGGTATACTTGCTCCTTATTTAAGTTCTTTACTAGGGGATATGATTTGTTGTAAATATTCAATACCACTTACATTAACAGGTTTTTTATTATTATCATTATGTGGAACTAATGAATCACTTGTTCTTATATTTATGTCTATTCCATTATGTGGAGGTGCTTTATTATATATATGTGGAACTAGCCAAATGACAAAACGAGTGGAAGAATCAGAATTGGGTTCTATTATTGGTTTGAATACATCTCTTTTTTATGCCGTTACAATAATAGCTCCATACATTGCCTTTAAATCATACATCGCCTTGGGATTGGGTCTATATTGGTAAAACAAATATAAATAAATAAATATATAAATATATATATATATATATATATATATATGTATGTTTCGTTTTAGGCTCCTGTGTGCCTTTATTTGTTTTGTTGTTACTCTCTACATTTTTGTAATTGATAAATCTACCTTGAAAATTTTTAAAGACGATAAAGACAGCGTAGAAACAATATTTTCCAGCATTAAATCGATTTTATAAAAATATAATACAAAATAATTTGTTCTTATTATATATAAATATATATATATATATATATATTGATATTCTTGTTAAATGTTTATGAATACATAAATCATTGAATTTATATATATGATTGACCTATACAATCCAATATGGTTTTATTGCATTTATACACTTATTTTTATAGTTTTGTTCATATATTATAATATAATATAATTTTTTTTTTTTTTTTTTTGTAAAAATATTTTAAAAATAAATTGTTTTGTTTTTATGTTTAAAGAATAAATAAAGTACCAAAAAAAAAAAAAAAAAAAAAAAGAATAATCATAAAATTTGTATAAAAAAAAAAAAAATATATATGTATATAATACATAATGGAACTAAACAAATAAAAAATTAAAAGGATATAAATAGTGAAGGATAGACATATGATTATATATATATATATATATATATATTTCTGTTTTATATTTTAATATATATAAAGGAACACTCATGTGAATAGATTTAGACTGTCGTCCATATGAGTATATCACTCTTTATATTACATATTAAATATAAATACAAATAATTTTTTTTGTTTTATAAAAAAAAAAAACCAATTCATATTTAATTCCTTTTTTTATATTTAATTTTCATACGATTCGATTATATCGTTTGGCTCAAAATCTAGAAAGTTTTGAAAACCCATACCACATTCATCACCTTCTGTTACTTGTGTTTTTTCTTCTTTAATAATTTTAATAGAAAGTATTTTCCCCATATAAATAACTTTATCATTTCTTAAAATACGAATATTACTATTTATATTGATAGTACCTTTTTTAACAACACAACCAGCAACCTTTCCAAGTTTAGATATATTAAAAACTTTTAAAATTTGAGCTCTTCCTTTTAATTCACCCATTGGTTTCTTACTTAACTTCTTTTCCATTTCTTTTTCAATATTTTCTATAAGTTCATATAAAACATTTGAATATATAATAGGATAATTATTATGATTTTTTGAACCTTTTGAATTTTTTGAGCCTTTAATATCATTTGATAATTTAACACCAAAAGCTATAATAGTAGCATTAAAACTTGTAGCATATTTTATATCACTTGATGTTACATTACCTATATCAGCATATATAATTTTGTTTTTTATTTTATATATACTATCTTCTTTTTCTAATTTAAGCATGCAATTTTTTAAAACTTCAATACTTCCTTGTTTATCACATTTGATAATATAATTTGAGTATATATTTTTTATTTCATTATCTACTATGTGTGTTGAAGGATCTATTTCAATCATATTTTCGTTTGTATTATTCAAATGTATTTTTAAAAAGTCATCCTTTGCAAATGATTTATTATTTTTATACTTTTTCATTTCTTTTATATTATCATCACTTGAATCATTATCACTTGTATCATTATCATCACCTGTGATATCATCATCACTTGAATCATTATCACTTGTATCTTTATCATCACTTGTCATATTTCCTTCATTGTCATTTTTGATATTATTTTCCCCTATTGTATTTGCAGATGCTCCAATTTTATTTTCTCTGGAAATTATAAAATCTTTATACTTGTCCATATTCATCTCATCATATGAAAAATTATTAATTTCCATTGTTAACATTTTATTCTTATTATGTTCTGCAATTTCTTTAGCAAGTGTCTCATTTTCGACAACATAAAATTTGTCACCTGCTACAGGAACAGAATTTTTATTATATCCAATAATTTTAATAGGATCAGATGGATATGCAGTTTTAATATTTTTATTTAAATGATCTTTTAATATCTTCACTTTTCCATATGATGATCCAGTATAAAAATAATCATTTATATTTAGGACACCACTTTGTAATAAATTTATAGAAACGATTCCATTTTTATCTATATAAGAATCTAAAACAACACCTTGAGCTTGTTCAGGTTTATTATCAGGATTCATTTGTAGATTAAGAAATTCAGATTCTAAATATATTGCATCTAGCAATTTATCTATACTTTCTTCTTTATAAATAGAACATTCAACTACTTGTATTTCCCCTCCATTTAATTCGGTTGTTATATCATGATATAACAAATCATTTATTATTCTATCTACATCAACATTAGGCATATCTACTTTAGTTATTGCAATAATAATTTTTATATTAAATTCTTTTATTAATTTTATACATTCCACAGTTTGTTCTTGTATTCCTTCTTCTCCTGATATAACCAGAATACTTAAATCTGAGATTTTAACTCCTCTACTTCTCATAGGCATAAATGCTTCATGTCCTGGTGTATCCACAAGAGTAAATGTAAAGTTATTTCTTACTGTTGCTTTAAATGCTCTTATATTTTGTGTTATAAGTCCATACTCTTTTTTTTGTTCATTTGTTTTACATATATAATCAAATAATGATGTCTTTCCATGATTTATATGTCCTATAAATGTCACTACGACATTTCGTTTTTTATCATCCAGGGTACTCTTTGATTTTTCAATATTATTACTTTTTAATGTTAAAGTGGTATCATTATTTTTTTTTCGACTTTTTCCTTTTTCCTTTTTTTTTTTTTTTTCCTTACTTTTTTCCATATAATTTTTTTCATCAAGGGATTCATTTTGGTCACCCACTGGAGCGTCTTTCGATTCCTCCGTTTGGCAGATTATGGATTTTGTAAGTGTTATATTATTATTAATATTTTGTGCATCCATATTTTGAACATCCACATTTTTAACATCAATATTTTGAACATCCATATTTTTAACATCCATATTTTGCACATCCATATTTTGAACATCAATATTTTGCACATCCATATATTTTTTATCCATATATTTTTCATCCATATATTTTTCATCCATATATTTTTTATCCATATCTTTTTCATCCATATCTTTTTCATCCATATGCTTTTCCTCATTACCCTTTTGTTTTTTCCTAACCATTTCATCATTTTTAATCTTTTCTTCCACCTTGATAACTTGCTCCTCTTCACGTTCGTTCATTACATCCTGTCGAACATTTTTAACAATCTTTTCTTGAAAATTCTTAGTTGTCTCATTGTCTGTTGTAATCACATTATCATCGCCCTGTTGTATATTACAATCTATTTTGAAATGCTCACATATTCGTTTTATCTGTTCCGAATTGATCTTATAACTTGAATTATATTCTTTATTTTCATGGATGACAAAATATTTTTTTATAGATGCCAATGGTATTTTAATTGTTTTAGATAACATGGATAAAGTAATAGTATGAGGAAGATCATAAACATTTTTAATAATTTTTTTGAATTTATTATTAAAAGGTAATTCTTTATTTTTTTTTAAATAATACGATTTGTTAATCTTATGATTATTTTCTTTATCATATATATTTTTATATTTTTTATTTTTTTCATAAGAAGTGTGAAATTTTTCTTGGACATGTTCATTGAATAAATATTCATCTTCTGCATGGAAATTATTAAAAGGAGAATGATTAATATTATTCTGTAAATCATATAGATTTTTCTTTTTCTTCTTATTAGTATTAAGATTATGATTGTCTATAATTGGATCTATTATATTTTCATTTTTGTTATTATCAATAGGATACATATAATCACCTTTATATTGTATATCATGAATATCTTCATTTTCTTTTAACATATTCAAATAATTAAAAATTTTTTTATATGTTTTAGATCCTGTTGGTATTGTCAATATATAATTTGATTTATAGTCATTTTGTGGTGTTCCTAATATTTCAACATCTATTATATCCCATATATTAAATATTTTTGTAAATTGTAATTTATATATAAGATTTGTTTGTAAATTATCATTATTATATAACTGTGATGTATTATAATTATTATTTGAATTATCACTCTTTTGTTTTTCTATATCATTTATAGAAAATAATTTGGATTTATGTAAATATCCACTACTTCCATTTTTTAAAACTTTAATAAAACAGTAAGAATCACATATTTTTGTTATTAAACCTTTTGAATATTCTCCTTTATTTAATTTTATATTTTCATTATATTTTATAATATTTCCTAAATAATATATATTCTTCTTTGTATTCATACCAAGTATTTTCACATGAACTTTTTGATCTTTTTCAAAAAAATCGTTCATATCTTCAATGTCATCACCTAAATTTGCTTTATTTTTAAATAACAAACCATATTTATTAATAGTTTGTAATTTAATACATGCCGCATTTTTATTAACACTATAAACATAACCTTCAAATGTTTTGCCTATATATTTTTCATCTAATGGTGATACATTTTTTTCGTATTCACTAGATTTTGTATTTATATTATTATATGATAAATGGTCATTCTTTATATATTTTTTTGTCACATTATAATTATTTTCTTTTCTTTTTTTATTATTATGATCTTTATTTGAAGAATTTTCTTCCTTATTAATTTCATTTAATGTATTATTAATATTGTGTTTTCCATCTATATTGTTGTTTATTTTATTTTTTTTATGCGTAATTATATGGTCCATATGTTTGTCATTATATAAATTATTATTATTATTATAAGAGGAATCATTTTGCTTTGAATTAATATTACTTTCACTTTTATTATTTGGATTCATAACATTTTCATCATTTGATATATTTTTTTTTTTTCTTCTTCCTTTTACTTTTACACTTGAATCATTTTTATTATTTGTTTCAGAAATTAGAGATTCTTCTTCTTTAGATTTCAATGTGTTTATTTTTTCTTGTACTTTTCTAACTTTATAATATTTCTTTTTTAGTTTGTATATTGTGTTGTCTCTTTGTATATTATCAAAGTTTAATTTATTTATTGACGATATTGTATTATATTCATTTTCTTTATTATAATAAAAATGCCGAAAAATATTTATTTTATATTTTAATTGTTTATTATAATTATCATATGGTGTTATTCTATTACAATACTGACTGCTATTATAATCATATGATTTATTATTTTTTCTGTTTTTTTGTTTATACATATATTCTGAAATAAAGGGGATAAAACATCTATTAATACTTTTTACATGATTAGATGAATGACATACATATTGTTGTAAACTTAAAATATAGAATATAAAGATTAAGGTTTTATATAAATGCCATACTTGAAACATCCCTTTGTATATACGTATAAATAAATATATATATATATTAATATATATATATTAATATATGAAACTAAAAAAATGAATACACATCATAAATTTATTCACACCTCTTTTTTGTTTGTTTATTTGTTTGTTTGTTTGATTTTTTTTTTTTTCTCCTCATTTTATTATTTTTTTTTCCATAATTTGTATATGACAAATATTATCTTTTTAATGTTTTTATATATATAACATATATATATTGATATGGATTTTCTGGTATACCCCGAAATACATAACATATATTATTATATAAACTTTTAATTCTTTTATTGTTTTAAGATATCAATACAATATCTATATTGTAGTTGTTATGTGTTACATATTATGCGTTATATGTTTTTGGTCGTTTATGCATTTTAAAAAAATTTTGTTCACAAAAATATAATAACAACATTATGCATATATTTAATATATATATATATATATATATATATATATATATATTTAATATATATATATATATATATATTTTAAAGAAACAAGAATATTTACTCTACATAATAATAAAGGAATTATTAAAAAAAAAGGAAATTAAAAAATAGCATAATGCAATTTTTTTTTTATTTATTCTAATATATTAATATTACAATTATATATATATATTATATATTATATAATTTTGTATATACATTTACATATTGAATAAATGAAACAAATCTTATGACAACTTGATATAATAATTTTAATTAAGAATTTAGAATATATATTTAAAAAAAAAATAATTAGAATATTATAAATATTGGGTATAAGGATTAAGTCTTAAAAAATGTAAATATTAACTACCATTTTGATTTATTTTTATTATTACTATTATTTTTATTTATTTTATTATTTATTATTATTTTTTTTTTTTTGTGTTAAAGAATTGACAAAATAAATATAATTCCCTCCATAAAAGGAAATGATTGAACTTGTTATATGAATATTAAAATATATATAATACACATATAAATGTATATATATATAAATATTATATACATAATATAATATTTTTTATTGTAATTTTAAAAGAATAAAGAAAAGGAAAAATTTAAAACCCTCACCTAAAAAAAAAAATTATATTTTATTATATATATTATATATACTTTTATTCATATTTTATACTTTATTTTTTAATTTTATAATTTTCCAAATTATTTTATTACATTTTTATGAAATTATAAAAATCAATCCCATTTTTTTTTATTTTTATTTTTATATTTTTCATTTTTCTATTTTTTCATTAATTGAAGTATTTTATTTTAAAAAATAAAATAAATGGAAATTTTGAAAAAATAAAAAATAAAAACAAAACAACAGATATATATTTAAATAATTATGATGTAAATTTTATCTAACATTTTTTTGTATTATGTTATATATATATATAATATTATATATATATATTATAATAATATATATAAAATATACTGTTGCATATTTATAAATACATAATAATATATTTATAGTACATATATATATATATATATATATAATAGTATATATAAATATATGGTTAATTTTTTTCTTTTTTCTTTTTTCTTTCTTTTTCTTTTTCATTTTCTTTTTCTTTTTTTTTGATTTTAAAAGATGATATTAAATTTTTATTATGAAGAATTTTTAAAATTACGATAAAAAAAAAAAAAAAATTAAATAATTTATATAAAATATATGAAATGAACATAAACAGAAATAATATAACGATGAAGAATGTTAATATATATAATATTTTTGTGAATATAAAAAAGAAAAGAAAAAAAAAAAAAAAGAAAAAAAATATGTTAACAAATTAAAATATAATATTAATATAATTTTAATTTTATAAAAATGTATATATATATTTTTTAATTTGAATATAAATGTTACCCTTTCTTTATATTTCCTTTATATATATTTATAGTTTTATATATGTAATATAATATAATATAATATATTATATATATAATATAATATATATATATATTATTATATAATATATATTTATTTATTTTTCCATTTTGCTCTCTGTCTAAAAAAAAAAAAAAAAAATTGCAAGTTGTGGGCAGTATATATTTTTTCAAATCATAATTTTTAAAATGTACTAGAATTATTTAGAAAAATTTTTGTGATTAAAAAAATATATAAATAAATAAATATAATAATAGGAAATGAGATAGAAAAAATAAAGGCAATTTCAAAATGTAACAAAAAAAAAAAAAAAAAAAATATATATATATATAATATATATATATATATATATATATATATAATATATATTAATTTTTTATATTTCATTTTACATATTATATTATTTTATTTTTAATATTTATTTCTAAATAATAAAAAAAAAAAAAAAAAAAAAAATGGACACGTTATCTAATACAAATACCCCCAATAAAAATGTATTACTAGACAAGATACAGATTTTAAACTTATTTAAAATTCTTGATAATTTACCATTTGAACCCAAAAGTGATAAAGAAATATGGTAGGAATAACTTACGTGTATAAATAATATATAATAGGAATTGAGTGATTGTTTTAAATTTTAAATAATATGAACAGTTCATTTGAAAATATAATGTGATATTATATATATATATATATGTATATATTTTTATTTTATTTTATTTTATTTTATTTTTTTTTTTTTTTGCTCCTTAGGTATATAGTCAATAAAGAGTTCATAGATAATTTAAGATACTATGAGTGTGGAAAAAGTGACAGTTATTCAAATATTATAAATAATAAAATATTTTTAGAAGATTATAATAATGTAAATACAAAAAGTAGGATTGTCAAAGAATATGAAAATAGTAATGGCGTGGGTTTTCTTCTATACCCAGAAAAGGCTATAGAAATATTAGAAAAACATTTTATCTTTGATGTAAAAATTCCAAGAGCAGTATATGCTTATAAAACAAATAGAAAAGAAAAAATAATATATAAGGTTGATATCCAACCATTAAAAATTGTTGTATATTCAAAAAATCCTAATGAGCATTCTAACCCTTCAAAAATGAAAATTGTGATTTTAAGAAATGATACGGTTGAAAATGTTTTAAAAGAGGTACTTTTTTTTTTTTTTTTTTTCTTTAATTGACATTATGTGCATATATATAAATATATAAATATATTAAAATATAAATATATAAATATATAAATATATTAATATATAAATATATTAATATATATATTTTTTTTTCTCATATGTTTTGTTGTTTTATAGATTGTTGGAACTGTCGATAGTGCCACATTGCGTAAGAATTTATTTTATGCAGACGAATTAGACAACAAAAGAGAAAAGAATTGGAAAGGCTTATATATATTTAATTGTATTGAATATGCTTTATCAAAAAAAGTATGTGAATTTTGTATTGATGAGAATTCTTGTTTATTAATAACAAGCGAAAGACCTGATATAAAATGTATAATGAATAGAAGTAATAATAATGTAAGTTATAGTAAAAAGGAAGGACATAATAGAAGGATGGAAATTCATAGTGGATTAAAAAATAATAATAATGATGATGATGAAGAAAATACAAATGAATATTTGGATGGTGAGAACAATAATAATAATAGTATGAGTGAGATTGAAAAAAGAAGTATTAGTTATATATTTGATAAAGGAGGTGATCGTGGTCTTATAAATTTAGGAAATACATGTTTTTTAAATTCATCATTACAATGTTTATCTAAGATTTTAAAATTTTCAAATTATTTTTTGAGTGGTTCTTTTTGGAATCATATAAATTATTCAAATCCAGTTGGACAACATGGAAGATTAGCAAAAGCATATTATGAGACGTTAACTGAAATGTGGAAAATTAATAAAAGAGATTGTCCTTATGCACCTAAAGTTTTAAAAGAAGCCATAAGTGAAAAGAGAGATGAATTTTATGGATATCAACAACATGATTCACAAGAATTATTAGCATTTTTATTAGATGGATTACATGAAGATTTAAATTTGATTCGAAAAAAACCTTATTATGAAGAAAAGTTACAAGGAGGTGTTGATAAATTAGATGTTGATGTAGCTGAAGCTTCTTGGAATAGACATAAAGAAATTAATAATTCTATAATTGTCGATTTATTTCAAGGTCAATATAGATCAAGATTACAATGTCCTAAGTGTAAAAAAGTTAGTATAACATTTGATCCTTTTATGTATTTATCAATTCCATTACCTCCAAAAAAAAATCATCGAATATGGTTTCATGTAATACTTAGTAGAGATATTCCTATTGCTATTAGATTTTCTTGTACATTTAATGGTTCTCAAGAAGTATTAAAATTAAAGATTTTCTTTTTAAATATAATAAAAAATATGAAAAACAAGAAAAGAAATATATTATTACATAGTAAATCCATAATCAAAAATAATAAATATCCTCATGAGGGTAGCAATGCATTTAATTTTCATGCCAAGTTTTTAGATGATAATAAAAATGATTTATATGACGAAAATGAATATAACAATAATAATAATATTAATAGTAATAATATTAATAGTAATAATATTAATGATGATGTTAGTAATTATATTAAAGCTTTAAAAAATAAATCAAAAATTACCAACACTTTGAAAGAACAAGATATACAAATTATATATGAAACTATATGCTCTATGTGTAATATATCATCTATTGATGAATTAGAAGTTAATAATCTTTGTTTTCTTTATACAAAATTAAAAAATTTAGCATGTAATAATTTCTTTCAAGTGTTAAATAATTCCGATTTTGTAACAGAACCACATACAAGAAATGGTAAAGGAATTAGTCATATCTTTGTTTATATACTTCCTAAAATATTTAGTCATTTAATTGATAAAAATATTGATTTAAAAGTAGATGAATGTCTAGAAGTATTAACAAACTCCACTGTTACAACAAATAATACTAGTCTTAAAGATGAAGAAGATATAAATATAAGAACAGAAACAAATGATAAAAAAACAGTAAAAAATAAACATTGTACTAATAAAATTGTAAAAAAAAGAAAAGGATTATTATCTAACCCTTTAAGAAAAGGAACACTTGGACCAGATCATCAAAAATATTATCAAGAAGATGATGTCGAAGAAAATATAGAAAATACTAATGAAATAAATATACAACAAGAAGATAATAAAATTATAAATAATAATCATAATGATAATATTAAAAAAAATTCAAACGAATATATATCATATAATGATTTATTAAATGATCAAGCTTTTATAAATGATAATTATCATTATTTGAATGATAAATATTTTTCTGTTCTTATTGTTCCATTGTGTAAAGATGAACAACTTTTATATAAAATGAAAAATAATGATTTACCATTATTATATAATATTCCTTTTAATTACACACTAGAAGAATTATATAATAAGGTTAAATATTCATATAATAAAAATAATCATATAAAAACATCAATAATGAAAATGAATAGTTGTTTAAAGATGGAAAAAAATGACATGAGCAATTCATTATATCATAAGAATAAAAACGTTGAAAGTCCTAAAAAGGATAATACTTTAAATGGTACAGGTCATAATATTGATATCTATCAAAATGATGATAATAATAGTATGAATGTTAATGGTTGTAAAGGTATTGACACTTGTTACAACCTTGACGATAAAATTAATATTAATGGTAATAGTATTAATGGTAATGATATTAGTAATAAATATGCCAATAGTATGCTCAACGAATATAATAATAATAATAATGATAATAATAATAATAGTAATAATAATAATAATAATAATAATATTATAAATGATGAAGAGGATAATAGTTATGATGATTTCCTAGATAAGTTTAGTTTATATTTACCATGCTATAATTTAAAAGAAGAATGGAATCCGAAAGATAATTTAGGATTAGAATTAAAAAGAGATGGTACTTATTTATCAGATTATATAAAAAATTCTGAAGAAAAAAGACTTATCATAATATATTTAAATACTGTTAGTATGGAAGATGAATTATCATTAGATATTAAAACATTAACATTTGTCGATTTAGAAGAAAAATATGGTATCGATACTTGTTTAAAATTATTTTCAGAAGAAGAACATCTAGATGAAAATAATACATGGTATTGTAGTAATTGTAAATTACATGTACAGGCATATAAAAAATTAGATCTATTTCGTATGCCTATTATATTAATATTACATCTAAAAAGATTTAATAATACCAATAGATGGTTAAGAACAAAAATCGATTCATATGTATATTATCCACATAAAGAAAAAGAATATCTAAATATGGCACCATATATATTACCAGATGGATTAAAACATATGACAAAATTAAATCCAAAATATGCTCCACTCTATGAATTAATTGGAGTCAATTGTCATACAGGTAGCTTATGTGGAGGTCATTATTTTGCATATGTTAAATTAAATGATCAGTGGTATAACTTTAATGATTCATGTGTATCTACTATTGATGAAGCTGAAGTTAATACAAAAAATGCTTACCTATTATTTTATCAGTTAATATCTCATAAGAATGAGAAATTTTCAGGATATGCTCAAACCAGAAATTTGGATGAACAACAGGCAATCCTTATGGCAAACGCAAGTTATTATAATTAAAAACACATTCTTCACAAATGAATAATAAAAATAAATATATATATATATATATATATATATATATATAATAAATGAATGTTTTATGTTTTGTATATATATAGATATTTACATATATATATATTGTATATATGTATATATGTTTATATATCATCCTATTTATAATTTTTTTTTAATTAAAGCATTTCTAATTAATACAACCATAACTTCTTTATATGTGTAAATCTTTAATTTTAATATATATATATATATATATATATATGTATATTTTTTTTCTTTTTTTTTTTTTTTTTTTTTTTTAATATATCTTTATAAATTTAAAAAAAATTTTGTATAAATCATTTTTGTAATTTTATGAACAAAAGTTTTTTATTTTAATTAATTATATTATGCTTATATATAATATATATTTATATATAAAAAATGTGTAATTTGTATGTCATTCATATATCATTTTTATTTTATATAATCTATTGTTTTAAAAATAAATAAATATATATATATATATATATATATATATTTTTACTTATCATATTGTATACATAATATATTCCTTATATGCTCATTTTGTTTTATGTATGGCAATTTCTTTGAAATATTCTATAATTTCTTTGTTAAAAAAATAAAAGGTGAACACGTATATATTATACCTACATATATATATATATATATATATATATGTTATATATATTATATAATTTTCTATTTTTTTTACTATTTAAAATTTTTTTTTTTTTTTTGTTTCATTTTATGTTGTTATCAATTTACGATTACATATATATATTATATATATATGTATATTTATTTATTTATTATATCCCTAACTTAAAACTGACCGCAGGTTATTTTTTTTTTATATGAGTAAATATTTTTGTCAATTTAGAAAAAAGGAAATAAATAAATAAATAAAATATCAAATAAAAATGATTAATATATATATATATATATATATATATATAAATGTTCTATATATATCATTTCTTTTTAACATTTCCTATATATAAGTTATATATATTTTTTGCGTTTTTCTTTTAATATATATATATATAATATATATATATATACATATATTTATGTATATATGAAAAAATAATGTTATGTTGTAGCTATAATATGAAAAATTATGGAAAAAAAAAAAAAAAATTTACATATATATATATTTTTTTATATATTAAATATAAGTAAGATATAAAGGAAAGATGTTTTCATTCATCGTCCACACTATGATTATTCATGTTATTAGATGATATTTCATGTGAACGTTTATGTTTAATTTGCTTGCTAATAATTGTTAGTGAATTCAAGAATTCTTTTTGTTGTTCTTCGTTATATGCACTTGGTATTTTTTTAATTTCTATGTTTTTTGCTAATACTTTCAAGAGGAAAAAAATATCATCATAACATTTGGATTCATCTATATATCTATTCAAATAATGAATTGCCATGTAATATTCTTGGAATGTTATATTCTGTAATTCATAAGCTAAGTTTGCAAGACAATTATCTCTTAAATCTTGTAGTATATATTTTATGGTTCCTTTTTGAAATTGTAGAATATGTTCTGATAAATAATATAAAGAAAGTAATGAGGTTGGAGATGTGCACAACGAGGAATTTTTTTCACAACAAGAATGATTATTATTCATACCACATATATTATTATGATTATTCATATCACATATATTATTATGATTATTCATTCCACATATATTATTATGATTATTCATATCACATATATTATTATGATTATTCATATCACATATATTATTATTATTCTTCATATCACATATATTATTATTCATTTCTCTATTAATTGAAACATTGCAACATGGACTTTTGTTATTGATTTCATTCTTATACTGACTACATATAGATTTATTATCTTCCCATTGATCATTTGATATATTATTAGAATGATCATTTGATATATTATTAGATTGATATTTTGATATATTATTAGAATGATCATTTGATATATTATTAGGTTGATCATTTAATATATTATTAGGTTGATCATTTAATATATTATTAGATTTATCATTTAATATATTTTTAGATTCATCATTTGGTATATTATTCATTTGGTTAGTTGATAAATTATTTACTTGACAATTGGTATGACATCCAGCTAAAAAGTTCACCTGACAATTTGTATGAATACTTGTATGAACATTAGTATGAACATTCGTGTGAACATTTGTATGAACATTTGTATGAACATTTGTATGACAATTTGAGTAACAATTTGAGTGACAATTAGAATAACAACGTGTAGGACTGTTCATTTGATTTTCCAGTGTATCATTTATATGTCTTATGTTATTTGTATTAATATCATTATTATTTTCTACTGTTGCATGTAATATATGACTTGGTGATTCATCGTTGTTAATATTCATAATATAACCAGAATTTGGATAATCCATTTTATTAATTTGTGTTACATTGTTTAGATCATTTTTATTTGATAACATATAATCTGATAATCGATTAAAATCTTTTGTTTTAAAATTATTAATTTTTTTTAAGGCTTCATTATAATGTCTTTTCTGTTTTTCATTACTATCAATAATAGTAGAATTATTTTTATTATTATTCTTTTTATTATTTTTTTTATTTTCACAATAATACATATCTTTCTTTTCATCATTTTCAAATAAAGTAATATAATATTCTTTTGGAAATATAGTACTACAGAAATTTATATCACTACTAGAATATTCAATACATTCTGGATTCTTTTTTAATTTTTTATATAAATTATATGCCTTTCTACATTCTATAGCCATTTTTTTTGCTTCTAAATATCCATATTGTTTTACTGGGTAATATTTTGCACATCTCCTACCATGAGATGTATACCATGTTGCTTTCCATCTAAATTGTTTTCTATCATAATGAACACCTACTATTCTTGAGTTTATATCATCACTACTATCTTCTTTATTATCTTTATCTACCATAATTTTATTTATACGTTCTTGATTATATGGAGAATTCATTGTATTGTATTTTTGAAGATCCAAGTTCTTTTTATTTGTCTCTTTATTAATATTTGATGATAAATTATTAAAATGATCTAGACCGTTTACTATATTGCAATATTTATTTATATCTTTTAATATATTATATGCATTTATATTCATATTATTAACTGACACGTTCTTATCATTATTACATGATGTATTTTCAATCATATCCTTTATTTCCATATTTTTCATATGTTGTTCTAAATCAACCTTCATATCATTATTACTACCAATCATTTTGTTCTTATATAACATATTTAATCTTTCAATATCATTTTCTTTATACATCCCTTTTTCTAGAAAAGCATTTATTTTATCCTTATCCATATTCATAATATCCAATGATCTTTTTTTTGGTTTTTTTTTGTTTAAAATTTTTTCATCTCCATTAAATGAACTAATCATCATATCGTCTTTGTATTCATTTGGATCTTCACTTTTTTTATTAACGGAACATTCATTATTATTATAATAATAATTATCATCATCATTATTACGATTATTAATATTATAATTGTGATAATTATTTTGATAATTATTGTGATAATTATTGTGATAATTATTGAGATTATTATTTTGATTATTATTTTGATTATTATTGTGATTATCATTATGTTCATTGTTAAGATTATATGGCATACATCCCTTATTGTCATACAACATACTATTATTAGATGATAAATTATCTACATTCTTATAACCCGAAGAGGTAGATGATATACATGAACCTGCCGATTTTAGAGATAAACGACCTGGAGAATTATTTCCTATCATGTCCCTTTCACTATTCATTGGATAATTCATCTGATTATTTATTTCAATATCAGTTGGATTATTTTTTTCTTTCTGATTATTTTTTATTTTTCTCCTTTTATTATTATTATCATCTTCATCTTCATCGTATTCATTTATATTTACCTGTTGATTATTATCTATTCTTCTTTTTAGAATATCTAGAATGATAGAATTGTTCATGTATTTTCTATATGCATGTAAGTCATTATTATACACATTTGATAATAATACATTATTATTTATATCTGTATCAGCATATTTTTTATTGTCTTCATTAACGATACTACTCTCATCTTTATTTATAACATTCATATTGATTTTATCCTTGCATTTGTTTTGGTAGATACTTAGATAATATTCTCTCAATTTATTAATATCTACAGATAAGTTCAAATTATTATTATCATCATTATTATTATTATTATTATTATTATTGTTGTTATTATTACTGTTCATGTTATTATCATTTAATACATTAGATGAATCATTATTCTTTTCGCCCTTATATATGTTTGTGTTTTCAAAAGTAGAGTCACACATTTTACTATCATCAAAATTATTTTCTACAATGTTTTTTCCAACATTTAAATAATCCATAGACTTTATGTTATTGCAATTTTTTAAACTATCTGAAGAGACATTAATTTTATGTTCCAATATGGCTTGTAAATTTTTAAGATTATTTGTTCTATCATTTATATGACCAAAAGGGTTTTCCATATTATTTTTTTTATTAACATCGTAATTATTAGATATAGAATCATAAATAGATGAGGGAATATCTTTATTTATTTGTCTATTTATTTTATCTTTAATATTATATTGTGCATCATTATGTAAAGCACTGTCATAATTTTTCTGTATGCTAATGTTATTACTATTATTAATATGAGTACTACCACTGAAACTGTTAGCACTATCAGGATTTATATGAACAGTAGTACTATCAACACTATTGCTATAATGAAGGCTATTACTACTATTAATTTTGTTAATAATATTATTATTATTTTTAATATTATTATAATTCATATGATCAATTTGATCACTTTTTTGTTCAACATTATAATTTGCATGAACTATATTTCCATCTTCATCCATATTATTATTTATTTTTCTCTTTTGATTAATAATGCGTAGATATTTCTCTATATTGTTAATTATTTCACTTTGATTTATATTATGGGCATTCACATTTTCATCTTCTTTTATATTTCCATCATCTTTTATATTTCCATCATCATTTATATTTCCATCATCTTTTATATTTCCATCATCATTTACATTTTGATCTTCATTTACATTTTGATCATCATTCACATTTTGATCTTCATTTATATTTTGTGCATTAATATTTCCATCTTCGTTTATATTTTCCTGTTCATTTATATTTGCACTTTTCTTGTTATAATTTTTCTTAGGTCCTTTTTTTAATTTCATAGAGGTACTACTAATACTACTACTACTACCACCATTTTGTGTGTTATCATTTTTTGTTTTATTATTTTGTTGATTAGCTCTATAAGCTTGTTCAAACGTTAAGGCTTCTTCAGGTATTTTCTGATGAATCTTACAATATATAGCTAGACGTCTTGCATAATCAAAACCAAAGAGTTTAATAGGAAAATATTTCGCTACTCTTTTACCATCTTCAATCCAATTGACACTCCATCTTTGTTGATATCTATCAAAATATACACCTTGAACCATTGGAAATTTCTTTGCTCTTTTTACCATTTGTTCAGTTAACAAAGCTTTATGTAATTTATATTGGGAACCTCCTTTTTTACTTGGTAAATGTCTTAATGTATCTAAATATTTAAACATTTCTCTTTCATCCATAGTATCATTAAATAATAAAGGGATATTATTTTCATTATTTACTAATGAAGAATTCTCATCTTCTTTTTCATTTGTGTTTTCATTTGTAATACTTGATTTTATATCTTCATTTAATTTTAAATTATTTCTTATTTCAGGTTTTTTAGATAATGATTCTTCTTCATTGTTTTTATATATTTCTACTATTTCATTATTATCATCTTCACAATGATTATACATTTTGTCCTCTTGTTGGTTATACATTTTATCATCTTGTTGATTATATGTTTTATTCTTCATATCATGATGCTCATCATTATCATTTCTTTGTTTTTCATTACTTTCCTTTTCAATTTTTTCTTTTTCTTTTTCATTTCTTTTCTTTTCACTTTTTTCTCTTTTTTTTAACCACCTTTCCTCTTTTTTGGAATCATTCATATTTTTTACTTTATCATAATTGGGGTTATTTTTTTCACTTTTTTTTCTTAATTCTTCTGACCACAAGCTGATACATTTTTTCGCTGCTTTTCTTTGTGGTCTTTTAAAATAAATTGCATTATTTTGTTTGTCCAAATAGCTATTACTTTTATGTTCTTCTAATTCTTCTTGTTTATTTTTTTTCTTCTCATCATCATCATCATCGATAAGTTCATCATCCATTTTATCATCTTCATCATTATTCTGATGATCATCATTACTTTGATTATCATCATTATTGTTATGATAATTGTCGTGGTTATTATTATAATTGTTACTACTACTACTATTATTATTATTATAATTTTCGTTGTTATTATTATTGTTATTATTATTGTTATTATTATTGTTATTATTATTGTCATTATTGTTTCTATTCCATTCTTGTCCTTTCTCTACATCTCTCATTACACTTAACATAGATATTCTAGAATTTATATTCATACTCATATCTTCTCGCTCTTCATGTTGCGAATTCATATCATGCATATTTTCATATAATACATTATTCGCTTTATTTTTAAAAGAAGTATATTCCTCATCCACTAGATATTCATTGTTATCATATTCAGTTGGAACATCTATTACGTTATGCAAACGTTGTGTATTAATCTTATTATTATTATTATTATTATTGTGATTATTTATTTTATCTTGATATATCATATTGTCATCAATTTCTTTTTCATTCTTATTATACATATATTTCCTTTCATTATACTCATTTCTTATTTTAATACTTTTTTCAATATAATCATTTAAAGGTTCTTTCATTTTTATAGCTTTACCAGTAGTATCTTCATCACCATCATATATAGAGCCCATCCCTTTTTTATTTCTTAAATATATTTGGTTCTTTTCTATCATATTACTATATACATATTTATCATGGCCTTCCTCGATTTTATTTTTATAGGATAGATCTGATATGTTTCCATCCTTAAAATATTTATTTTCTACATATTTCTTCTCTAAAGAAATATCATCAATATATATATTATTTTTTAATAAATCACATGGATATTCGTCTTCTTCCATATTAAAACTATTATCATTATTATTATCATCATCATCATTATTATTATTATTATTATATGTAATTTTTTTATTATATTCCTTTTTTATATTCATGTGTCCTGTTTCATCATGGGTTAATATATTTGGTTCCTCATCATTGTTTTCTTCAAAAGATATAATATTATCATTTATTATGGAATTATTCATATCATCATAGTGGTTAATTCCATAATTCTTTTCACATATATCTTCATCTAACTCATGTTGATAATCATCATATAGATTTGCATCTTTATGAAATATATTTTTATTCATGTTATGAGAATACTCATTGGTTTTTATATTTTTTGGTACATTCATTCCTTCTTCGTTTATAACATCACAATAATAATTATTCCTATTATTATAGTAAATAACATCACTATTATTCTGTAAAGATCCCTCTTTTATTTTTCCTGCATATAAAATAGAAGAATGCTCATTACTAATTTTATCAACACCTGCATTTATTCTAATATTCTTTAAATCGTTTGTGAGGTCACGATATTTTTCATCATCTTTAAAATTATCATTATTATTTATAATATTTTCAACATGTTCCATATTATTAATTAAAAAAATATCATTTTTTAAATCATAATTTAAATCATTATTATTATTATATATATTATTTTCATTTAGTCCTTTTTCTATTTTCATGTTACCTATATATTCAAAATCATTAGTCTTGGCATCAATAATTTTCATTTCATAATATGAAGAATCATCATAATTATTTTTGTTTCTACCATCTTTTTTATTTAATTTATTTTTAGTTCGTATTAAAGAATTTATATTCTTATCCTTCAGTTGACTAATATATAAATCATAATCCTTTTTATTTATTCCTATTTTAATACCACCACTATTAGAACTAACCATGGAAGAATTATCATTTATTAAATTTATGTTATTCATATTATTTAATATTTCAATATCTTCTTCCTCATCCTTTTTATCTGCACTTAAGTTTTCTATATTGATGAAATAATTACTATTGTCTAACTCCATTTTTATGAACACCAATTATATATATATATATATATATTATGTAAGATAAAAAAAATGGGACGATAAAAATATATATAAATGAATATATGGATAAAAATAAATATAAATAAATAAATATATATGTATGTATGTATTTATGTATAGGTATACAAAATAAAATTAAAGGGATAAACTATTCAATATATATATATATATATATATATATATATTTACATATAATTCTTATTTTTAATAATACTTAAAAAATTATCAATAAATCAAAATATTATAACATGCTATAAATAAATGGAAAAAATTTTTTCTTTCTCTTTTTTTTTTTAAATAAAATATACTTTTCATTATTTAGATATAAAGGCTATTCTTTTTCTATACTTATTTTATTTTTACATATATCTTTTTTTTTTTTTTTTTTTTTTTTTTTTTTTTTTTTATTATTATATATAAATAAAATATATGTATAATATATATATATGTTAAAATAGGATTGTACGAAAATTCTGTCTAATAATATTCTGTTCTACACAGATCTCTGTACAACCAAAAAAAAAAAAAAAAAAATATTAAATAAAATAAAATTCACACATATATATATGTATTTATTTATTATTAATTTATTGTTATTCTTTTTTTTTCTTTCTTTTTATTTAATCTTCTCATAGGAAGATTTATATACTTCAATATATAATATATGTATATATATATATATATATATATACTATATATTCAATTATAAAAATAATGAATACACTTAATTATATAGCAGACTTATTTTATTCCATATAAATATGTATATATATATATATATATATATATATATATATATATATATATATATATGCTTAATATAGTAGCATTAATTGTATTTATGAATATGTAAACAACATATTTCATTTCATGTTTCTATACATATAAAAGTATTTTTATATATAATTTTGTATAAATATATATATTGTATAAATAAAAAAAAAAAAAAAAAAACCTTAGACAATAAAGTAAGGTAATATAATAAATAATATATATCTCTTATTATATATATATATATATATATATAAATATATATATATATTCCCAGGAATATATAAAATGTACATAAAAAAATACAAATTAAAATAATTCATATAGTAATAATCATTTGCTAATATGAACTATATTTATATATATATATACCAAAAAATAAAATAAAACAATTACACACATAATTTTATTTTCATTTTAAGAAATTTTTATATGTTTATATATTACATATTTAATTTAACTTTTTGTTCCTATATAATTGTATATATATATATATATATATATATATATATATATAAAATCTAATTATTTATTTATTATTTTTTTTTTTGTTAATATAATTTCCATTTCACAAAAAAAAAAAAATTTACATAAATATAAATATATAAATAAATATATAAATATAAATATATAAATAAATATATAAATATATATATATATTTATGCTTGTTCACACATATTATATATTTGTATTCCTTAACATATTCTGTATTATCACATCACAATGTGTATACTTTTATATATATTTTAATATGTAACATTCGTAAAAATAAAAAAAAAATGTAAAACTAAAAAAGGTGAAAATAAAAAAAAAATAAAAGGAAATAAAAAAAAAAAATAAAAAATAAAGTATAATATAATATCATATATATTTACTTTTGTCTACATAATTATCTTTTATTAATGAGTTTTCATTTTTTATTATATAACATCAAAACGGTTGATGATTACAAAATAATTTATTAATATATTATACATAGTTAAATATATTTATATATATATATAATAATGTATACACATTAATTTGTATATACATATATATATACACATGTAGGCTCATAAATATATATCCATCAAGCTTAATCAAAATAAATAAAACAATTATTTCTTTATATATTTTTTTAACATTTAATATATATTATATATAATTTGTTTTTTTGCGCTAGCACATAAAAAAATACATATGTACATATCATAAATTTGGTGAGTGTACCATAAAAAAAAAAAAAAAAAAAAAAAAAAAAAAAATATATATATATATATATATATATGTATATTCTTTTTATGTATATATTTATTTATGAAACTAATGTAATATGATTTTCCATATAAACTCTTTATTTTTTTTATTTTTTTTTTTATATTAAGCAGATTTATTATTATAAGCATATATATATGTATGTATGTATGTATCAATGTATGTACATTGTAGTTATATATTCTTATATATTAGTATCATGAAAAAAAAAAAAAAAAAATGAAATAATATATACAAAAAACACAATTGTATTATATAGTAGATATAATAAATAAAATCTCAATTATTTATTTCATAATATATAAATAAAATATGTAATATTTTATACAAGTTGTATTTGGACATTTAAAAGGTTGATACATTTCCTTTCACATAAAGAAGGGATATTTAAACCTTATATATTAGCATATTGTTATATATCACAAAAAAAAAAAAAAAATACATATAATATATATATATAATAAAATATACTTATATGTACATATATGTAATAATATATTTTATATCATTTGTAAAAAAGAAAAAAATATATACAATAAAAATTATAATTATATGAAAAACGAAAAATTATACTTGTAAAAAAAAAAAGGAAGAATATAATTCAATAGTTTAATTTGATATATATTCCTTATAACCACATTTGGTATAGATCTTAAAAAAAAATACACATATATAATATATATATAAATATGCAATGTATGTCTTCTTTTTTTTTTTTCTTTTTTTTTAATATGCGTAATTTATTATATAAATATACATATACATATATATATATTTGTTTATTCATTTATATCATGCAAGATATAATAAACTTTTAACATCTATCATTGAACGCATATTTATTTGTCCATGATTTTTCACTAAAAAAATATGCACATGCTTAAAAAATATATTATAATTAAAAAAATATAAATATTTATAGATATATAATAATTTTTATATAAGGTGACATATAATTTAAATATGTCTTAAATTCAGCTCATTTCAAGGTCTTTATATATATATAATATATATAATTCATAAAATATATACACATTTAATAATCTTATCCATAAATATACAATATATATTACTTTTCATATAAAAAAAAAAAAAAAAAAAAAATATAAATATAAATATATATATTATATATATATATATATATATATATCTTAAAGGTGTAAATTATGTAAAGGTAATTTCACGAGTAGTGCAAAAATTACTAAGAATATTTTATATACAAAAAAAAAAAAAAAAATTAGTAAAAAATGAATTACTTTTTAAACATTATTGTTATCTCATTATTTTTTTCTTTTCATATATCATATAATTTATTAAGAAATACATAAAAAAAATATGTTTACATAAAACAAAAAGATAATATTTATAATATAATAAAAAAAAAAAAATTTTATTTTTGTTCTAAAAAAAAAAAAATAGTTTATAAGATATAAATTATTTATATATAAAAAAAAAAACAAAAAAAAATTTATTTATGCTAATTCATAATTCTTATATATCAATTATAAAAATAAAAAAAAAGTGTAATATTCTTAGCTTATATTAATAAGGTGCTTTTTATTTCGTGTGCATGAATTTTTTTTAAAACAAAAAAATAATATATAATTTAAGGAGTTAATAAAAGGTTGCACATGTACCAGCAATGTTTTTTTTTTTTTATGTTAAGAAACTCTCATGAAAAAAAAGAAAAAAATAAAATGATAAAATGATAAAAATATAAAAAGATACTTTAAAGAAATATAAAAAATATCCTAAAGAGTATTATGATAAAAATAAATCCAAAAAAAAAAAAAAAAAAAAAAAAAAAAGGGAAAATGGAAAACCCTTAAAAAATAAAATAGCATATACAGTGCGTGAAGATACAAAAAAAAAAAAAAATAAAATAAAAAACAGATGTGTATATATATTAAGAATGTATACATGCATATACATATAGTACAAAATTATTATATATATATTATATATATATATATATATATATATATATTTTTGTTTTAGGTGTTTTTTATGCACATCTGAGTTACATAAAAAGCAAATATCGAAATAAAAAATAATATATATATTATATATTACCTATGAAACTTTACAATAAAAAAAAATTAATATATTATAAGAATATAATTCATGTGAACTTAAGAATAAATCTCATCTTACTATATAAGGAAAAAAAAGAAAAAAAAAAAAAAAAAGGAATATGTATATACATATATATATTATATCATATATATATATGTATTTTTTTTTTTCTTTTTATTCTCAATTTTGTGTCCTGAACTGTTCTTACAAAGTTGTCATAAAAAAAAAAAATCAAAATTCGAATTCTCGTTTAGGGCTCAATAAAAAAAAAAAAAATATATATATATATGCAAAAGATAAAGAAAAAAAAATTCAATAGGACGTACTAGAACATTCAATAATTGTATAGATATAATATATATATATATAATATATAATATAACTTAAAAATTGTTATATTAAAAAATATTAGTATCTGAAAATTTTAGGTTTCAAAATATACCATAAGGTAATATATAAGGGTAATAATCATATTTCATATTAGTTCGTAAAAAATATAAGGAAAACATAAAAAAAATAAAATAAAATAAAATAAATAAAAATACAATCATTGTTTTACAAAATAAAACATACCATAAATTTATTTATTTATTTATTTATTTATTTTATTTTTTAAAAATAATAATATTTTATATAAGAATATAATTTTCAGAAGTTATTTCATTTTAATAAAAGTGGACATTAAATGAAAAAAAAAAAGAAATAAAAAAAAAAAAAAAAAAAATTAAATAAAATAAAATAAAATGAATACAAATATAAAATGTGTAAATATGTTTATTAAATTAAAAAAAAAAAAAAAAAAAAAAAAAAAAAATGGAAAAGAAAATGTAAAGAGGTTAATTTTTTTAACGTAAGAACACATTCGTATAAAGTAACATATAATTTTTTTTATTCAATGAAAAAAAATTAATATATATTGTATGGCACACCCACATAAATAAATAAATATATATATAAATATATATATAATATTCATGGTGATATATTTTTTCCAGACGAACATTTTTTTTCTTGTGATATCAAAAATTATTAAATAATTTTTTTTTGTCTTCCTATTTAAAATTTTTTATTCTTTTCTCCTTCTCTTTCTTTTTTTTCTTTTTTTTTTTTTCTTTTACATTTTAATGTTACATATGTTCATTTTTAATTGCTCATTCTTCAGATTTTCCAACAAGTTTTGTTTTCTTTGCACCTCTTAATAAACCTGTTCTTCTGGCAGCAATCAAACCAACTTTTTGTCCTGCAGGTGCGCTTCTAGAAACTGTAGATGGATGACCAATGTGTTGATGGTTACCACCTCCATGAGGATGTTCTACAGGGTTCATAGCCACACCTCTAACCTT
This sequence comes from Plasmodium sp. gorilla clade G2, assembly GCF_900097015.1. Lineage (NCBI taxonomy): Eukaryota > Apicomplexa > Aconoidasida > Haemosporida > Plasmodiidae > Plasmodium > Plasmodium adleri (nom. inval.). Next base: position 622,371 of record NC_041697.1, read on the forward strand.
AGGCCAGCAATTTCTCTTGACTCTGTATTTGTGGTGAGCAACACCAGCTTTTAATATAGGTTTATCAATACGTCCACCTGCTCCAACAACACCTACCATAGCTCTAGCTTTAGCGTCGATGGTTTTTTTAGCTCCTGATGGTAATCTAACTTTAGTTTTCTTTCCATCTTCTGATTGACCTACAACAGTAGCATAACATCCAGAAGCTTTAACTAAGGTTCCTCTATTTCCAGTTCTATGTTCTAAATTACATATTAAGGTACCTTCAGGCATTTTACCTATAGGTAAAATATTACCTACTGATAAAGGAGCTTTAGTACCACAAGAAATATATTGACCAGTAAACATACCTTCTGAAGCTATAATTAATTCTTCTTTCTTTCCATATTTCTCAGTTCTTTTAAATAATACTTTAGCTAAAGGAGCACCTCTTCCTGGATCATGTATGATATCTTTTACTAACCCCTTTATATATCCTTTTTTTTCACAATAATCTAAGTGGCGTAATTTTGCTGCGCCTTTTCTATGATGATTATGAGACTTGAAAATAGAGCCTCTACCCTTCCTTTGGCCTAAGATAAAAAAAAAAAAAATTAAAACATAAAATATATATATATATATATATGTAAATATATATTTGTTTTTATTTATTTATTTACATATGTATAATCATATAACATTTAACAATTTAATGTTATTAATATGTTAAATCTTTTTTTTTTTTTTCTTTTTTTTCTTTTTTTTCTTTTATTATTTATATTTTTTACCTCTTATAACTCTTCCCATTTTTTATAATAATTAAAACTTTAAATAATTCACACTTGATAATATAAATAAAAAAATCTTGTCAATTGAATAACTTTCAATTATTTTTTTTTAATTAAAAATATATTTAAAAAAATATAAAAAAAAAAAAAAAAAAAATTCAAAATTATATATGTTTTATTCAATTTGTTTTTTTATATTTTATTCTCACATATTTTATTTTAATTACATAATAATAAGAAAATTTTATAATATACATATAAATAAATATTTATTTATATATATTTAATATGTATTAATTAAATTATATATATATTATATATATATATATATATTATTATATTATATACAATATAAATATTGGGTATTTTATTATTACTTTGACTATTTATATATAATATTAATAATTAATAATATATTATTATCTCTTTTGTTATTATATATATATTATATATATGCGTATAATATATATATTTATTTTTAAGTGTATAGATATTGCATATTATTTTAAAGTATAAAACAGAAAAGATATATTAAAAAAAAAAAAAACGTATTATTATTATTATGTATTTATAATGTTGAGAAGGAAATTATTATTTTATATTTTTATATTATGTATTTACCTGCGGTACTTTTAAAATAATAAAAATTAATGTTTATATATATATATATATATATATATATTATATTTTTATGTATACTATATATAATATTTATTTTAAGTATATATTAAATATTACTATTAAATTATTTTATATTTAAAAAAAAATTCCTCCCCCCTTATATTATAAAGTGATTTAAGAGGTTATAGCCCTATAATATACTATTATTTTAAAGGCATAATTTATTTAAGGTTAAAATAAAAAATACATATATATATAATATTATATATATATATATTCATTTATTTGTAAAATTAATTTTATCTATATTTAGTTTTCTCCAATAATATATATTTTAATATAATAATATTAAAATATATATTATATATATATTATTATGTATTTATATTTATAAATATATTGTACCCTTAAATTTATATGAGGAATAAAAAAAAAAAAAAAAAAAATATTAATATGTTGTATATAAAATACAATAATTTATTTTTAAAATGAACATTTATTTGTATAAATTATAATAATTATTTTTATAATATATATATATATATTTATATATGATATATAATATTTTTTTTTATCAACATAATGTTATTCCTTAAGAAATTATTCTCTGTCATTCCTTTTTAATTTAATAGTAAACGTTCACGTAAATATATATGTTAAGAATTAATATTCTTTTTAAAAATATATATATCAAATGAATAATATAATATATATATATTATTTTAAAATAACGGTTTTCTTTTTTTTTGAGAAGGTAGTATTTAAAAAAAAAACATATAAGTTAAATATGATTAATTTATTTATTTTTGCAAGGGTGTAAAGAAATATGTCTTTTAAAAAATTCAACCAAAAAAAAAAAAAAAAAAAAAAAAAAAAAAAAAAATATATATATATATATATATATAACCAAATGAGATATGTACATTACAATAATGTAACAATTAAATATTCAAGTAATCCATATGGTATTCTTTCATATATTTATATATTTTGTTTCTTATGTGTGATGGAATTTTTTTATTTTTTAAAATTATATCATAAATATTAATTAAATAAAAACTTAACATATATATATATATAAACATATTGTTGTCTATTATATTAAACAATTTTAATATTCATATGATAATTATAATTCTTATATTGTTGTTATAAGTGTAAAAAAATTGAATTCACTTTTTGGTAGGTTAATGATAGGGGGAAAAAAAAAAAAAAAAAAAAAAAAAATATATATATATATATATATATATACATATAAATAATAATAAAAAGGATATAAAAATGCATAAAAAATAAAACCGTTCAACATATATATATATAAATTATATATATATATATGTGTGTTTACATATATTATTATTTTATTCAAGGGGTACGTCTATTTCTCCTGAGTCTATCATTTCTTGTATTGTTGTTGGTTTTTTTCCATCAACAGTACATCCGATAGAATTACAAGTTCCTAACATTTCTTTAACAGTTCCTTTAAATTCTTTGGCTCTTGATTTATCTTTCATAACTCTAGCTATTGAATATACTTGTTCTAACTTTAAATTACCATTATGTTTAATATTTTTAACTTTCTTTCTATCTCTAGGAGCTTCATTTAATTCCTTCAAAATTAAAGCAGCTGATGTAGGCACAACTTCAACTTTTGCTTGTCTGTTTTGAATGGTTAGCTTTACACATATTTTTAAACCTTTCCATGATTGTGTTTCTTTAGCTATATCATCTCCAACTTTCTTAGGTGATAAACCTAAGGGACCTAATTTTGGAGACAACACAGAAGAAGCTCCGACTTCTCCTCCAACTTGTCTAATGAAAACTAAAAAAATAAAATAAAATAAAATAAAACATAATATAATATATTATAATATTAATGTAGGGATTTATTTATATACATCACATCAATATGTTTATATATATATATATATATATATTTACAAAATATATACAGTGTTTGAATTTTTTTCATTATAAATATTAATTATTTCTTTTATAAATGCATATTATCATAATGTATAACAATGTATATATAGAAATATTTACACATGACAATCAAACATATAAATAAATAAATATATATATATATATATATATATATATAACAACAAATAAATTGTAAATATAAGAACATATTAATAAACATATATTATATAAACATATAACATTCATATATTTATATATATTTTAATAATTACCATATTTAATTTCATTCGGATCTGGTTTTTTGGCCATTTTTTTTAATTATTCTTATACAAAAATTTTTTTAAATTAATAAAATATTTTCACTTAATATTATAATATAAATTTATTTATTTTAATTATTTTTTTCTGTTTTTTACGAATCTTTGCAGAGGCTAATTTATTTTATAAACAATATTATTATTTTATTTTACTTTAATTTTTTTTTTTTTTTTTTATACATTAAAAAAGAATTTTTTTTTTTTTTTTTTTTTTTTTTTTTTTAGAAAACACTTTTAATTTTTTATATATACAAAATGAAGAAATAATACAATATTATATTAATATATATATAATAATGTACATATGATAACATATATATATATATATAATATGCATATAATATTAATATATATATATTAAATAAATTTATATTAAGGTTTCTTTTATTATTATATATTAAAATAATATATATATTATTATATATATAAATGGAATAGGTGGGGAAAAATTATGAAGAAAATTAAGAGAAAATATAAGAACAGGTTTTAGGGGCCAATAATAATATAATATATATATTTATATTGTATATAATAATATTACATTTATCAATAAATATAAATATATTACATATATTATTATATATATGATGTTATATATAATATATATATATAATATTCCCCCTTTATAAATATTTAAATATAATTATTTTATCATACCCTATAAAACTATAACATATGTAAATATTATATATATAAATCTTTTAGATGAAAGAAATAAGCAGATTTACATACTTTATTATTTATATAATTTTTTTTTTTTTGGGGGTTTAATATAATTAAGATAATTATATATAAAAATATATATATTACGTTATTTCTTTATATATATATATAATATATATATTAATATACTTTATAAAAAAAATAGCACTTGGGGGGTTATCTGTTTTTTATATAATAAATAAATATATATATATAAAATACATTATATATAATATATATATATATATATTTTTTGTATTTTTCTCCTTATAGAATTAAATAAATATAATATAAAATAAACATATATATAAGTTTATATTTATTTTATTTTCCAAATTTAATATGTTGTATTTTTTTTTGATTATCATGAAAAAAATAAATATATTTATTATAAAAAAATAGGCAAAATGTATAATTTAATTTTTTTTTTAACAATATAATATATATTTCCATACAAGTGTAAAAATATATATATATATATATATATGTTTATATAATAAACTTTTTACAACTTCATTTGTATTTTATATATTTTATTGTTAGGTTAAAATGTGCCTTATATATATATACATTATTAAAATATATATCTTTTATGAGACATATGTAAAAATTTAATTTATATATACATGAGGCATAATAGATTATCACAAAAAAAAAAAAAAAAAGAAAAAAAATATAATATAATATATTTTTATATATTTTCATGTTTATATTTTTGTTCATTTGTTATTATTTTAAAGACTTTTTTTTTTTTTTATATGTAATGATCCTTGGTTTTATCATCCATATTCTTTACAATCCACTAATGAATGCACAAAATTATATATATATATATTTATATATATATATATTTTTTTTTTTTTACAATATTGTTTATGTTTTTATATCATATTCTGTTATAGTATCCTTTTGATTCTACTAGGTATAGGTATATTTTTATATTTCATATTAACATGTAAAATGGTTTCATTTAATATTTGGCGGATCATGTTATATTTAAATGTGGTGTTGTATTTCACAAGATGAGATAGACTACTGCTACATGTAATGTTATAATTATTTGTGTTTGTATGTTCAAGTTCTTTATTGTAGATATGCTTAATTTTCTTTAATAATTTTATAAATTTTATTTGTCGAGGTGTATTCATATGAGGGACATGCTTTTTTATATTAAATAATATATATTCTAGACATTCATAATTATAGTAATTATTTTCCACTGCTATATGTAATATATTATATTCATCATCTACTTCTGTATCTATATTATGCTGATTATAAACAAAAAATAGTTTATTTATAAAATTATGAAATGTAAATAAATTTGTATTATGTTGTTCCATATAATTAATACTATTTTTTGGATATATAAAATTATATATTTTAAAAAAGCTAGTTATAATATATTTCAATTGGTTCGGTGAATAATTATTTATTGTTTGTTCTATATATTTTATACATTTGTTATATATAAAAATTTTTTCTTCTAATGGTATATTATATCCATATATTGAGAAAAAAATAATAAATTGTGTAATTTCTTTATTTGAAAGATTCAAATTATTCAATATTTTTTTATATATCATAATAAAAAATGTATTAGGTATATATATTTCTTTTCCTACATTAGAATATAATTTTTTTTTCTTTATTCTTTTTTTATATATATTATATGCATACAAGAAGACTATTAAATCTGATGATATACTATAATCCATATTTTTGTTGATTTCATTATATAATTTATTTAATAATTTATAAGAAAAATAATCATTCTTTATAAACATTTTAAACATTAATACTGTATCATTAAATGTTACATATTTCCAAAAATTATATATCTTATCATTTATACATATATTTAATATATAATATTCTATATATTTTAAATAATATATTCTTTTCATTTTCATATATTTTTCTTCATAACTTTTTATTTTTAATAATGAATACAATAATCTTAATATACCACTAGGTCCAAATTCATGTAATAATACAATGGACTTATTAAAATAATTATATACATCATTATATATTTTATTCTCACTATCTATATGAGTTCTCATATTTTCATCCTCTTTTATATTACTCAGATTATTTAATTTGTTCATTTTTATCTCATTATTATTTTTTTTTTTATTTTTTTTTTTCATCTTATTATAATTCAATTCTCTTCTTAACAACTTTTGTGGCCTGCATTTCCCAACTAACCAAATATGTTCACAGACATTTTCAAGATGTTTCAATAAATAAACAGAATTTATTTTATTCAAGCTTACACACGGAATAAGTTTTCTTACAAACAAAAGAGATAAGCTTTTCATTTTGAAACATATCATATAAAGAGAATCACATTAGAAGTAAAGGTTATACTTAACCATTAACTTCATCACATGATAAAAAAAAAAAAAAAAAAAAAAAAAAAGAAACAACAAAAAAAAACAACAAAAAAACAACACCACTTAAAAAAAAAAAATAGAGAAATGAAATTGTAATTTCATAATTATATGTATTATATTACTACATATTTATTTTGTTCTCATGAATTTATGGATTCAAATTAATTTGTTTTAGTGTGTTTCCTTTTTATGAAGAAAATATAAATCAATCAATAAATATATGCACATATAAATAAATAAATATAAATATATATATATTAGCACATTTTCTTTTTTTATTTTATTTTATTTTATTTCATTTTTGTGTATTTATTATATATATATATGTAATTCAAACACATACTTATAAAAACAAAAAAAAATAATAAAATATAATAAAATGTAATTATATATATATATATATATATTCCAAATAATTTTATAATTTTTTTTATTTTTCCTTATATATATTGTACGACCCTTCAACCTTTACATATTAGTCATTATATAGAATATTATTTATAAAAAAAAAATGATATATTATCAATCCAAATCAATCACATTTTAAACCTTGAACAATATAATACATATTATTATAAGTAAAATATTTATGTTTTATTTTAATTTATTTATCCATATTTCTTATTTTTTATATGTAACATCTCATTATATGTATGTTACCTTATAAAATGTAAACTTCTTATTTTTACTTCGCCCAAGATTCCATATTTTATCCACCTATTCTTTTTATAAATTTTAATTATTCCATCCTTTGTCACAGCTGTCAAATTATCATTATCATTAAAATCAAAGTCATTTATATTACATCCATTTACATTTTTCAACATCCAATTCTTATCTTCTGTATCATATATAAAAAAATAATTTTGTTCATCTAAAACCCAAAGCCTATTTTTTCGATCAAAGGCTAGAGATTTTAACTTAAAAATACCATATGCCTTTTTTACTTTAATCCATTCATATTTATTCCATCTTTTTAAATTCCCTTGTATATCAATTCCCCATATTTTATTCTTAATACTAATTACTATTTTCTTAAACAATGAAGATTCTGTGTTGTGATCCATTCTGTTGAAATGTCTGTTGCACAATAAATATCCAGGCTTGTAATTTAAATCGATACATAATAGATTACCCTTTTTATTAGTACATATGCATATGAACTGTTCATATAAATTTTTAATTTTATTCATTTGATATCCATCCCATTCATATATTTTACCTAAATTATTTAAGACTAACATATTTTCAAATAATCCAAATCCATCATTTTTTTTGTTTTTTTTTTGAATTGTTATTTTGTTATCTTTATCTTTTGAAAATAATATATTTGAATTATCAGATTTATGTTCCTTTTTTTTTTCTTTTCTTATATAATTTGGAATATATCCAAGTTTTCTTTCTGTTTTCTTTTCTATTATCATTTTTGGAACAAATGGACCAAGATTTTGTATTTTGTCTGGATCGATTTTTTTATTTTTATTTAGAAATCGAGTATTTCCTCTTTCCATTGTTTTAAATGCTTTTATTTTATCTGTACTCATATACTGTTCTGCTATTTTTAATATTTGTGATTTAGCCTTTATCATATTTTCTTTGCGATTTTTATTATATGAAGGCCTTTTTGAATAAATTATATTCTTATCTATTCTCATGCTGACTGATTTTTTTGGGTTGTTCTCTTTAATTTTATCTATATTTAATGTGAAGTTTTTTTTTAATGTGCTCTTCATATATTTGTAATTATTCTTCATCGGGATATTGGTATTCATTCTTTGAAACGAATATTCTGTCTTATTTAATGTTTTAGATTTTTTTGGGTTGACGAAGGATTTCATGTCATCCTGAATATATACCTTTTTGGGTGTATGAAACTTTTTCTTATTGTCATTATTATTAAGTGTTGGATGATTATAATGATCATCATCTATATCATCTTCATCGTCATCTACATCATCTTCATCGTCATCTACATCATCTTCATCGTCATCTACATCATCTTCATCGTCATCTACATCATCTTCATCGTCATCTACATCATCTTCATCGTCATCAAGATCTTCTCCATCGTCATCAAGATCTTCTTCATCGTCATCAAGATCTTCTTCATCGTCTTCTACATCTTCTTCATCGTCATCTACATCTTCTTCATCGTCATCTACATCTTCTTCATCTTCATCTTCCTCCTCCTCATCATCATATTCATTTTCAATACTACTAGATGATACACTCTTTTTATAGTAAAAAATATTAGATTTCCCCTTTCTCACGTTATCATGAACATCCCTTTCTATACTACTTTTCTTTTTTATAATAGGCATTTTCTCACATTCTGTTGATTGAGCAAACCTTATTTTGTTGTTCCCTTTCTCTTTATGTGTAATATCGTTTTCTGTTTTTTTAAAGGGAATTTTTAATTTAATAGAGTTTTTACTAAAAATTGCGTTCTTACCATTCATATCAAGATTAATATTTTTTCGTTTGGATGTTATGTTGTCTAACCCTTTTTTAGATGAAAGAGTTGACATTTTTTTAAAAATATTTTCATCATCCGAATAGCTGTTAAATTTTATGTTAGCCACGGTTTTTCTTTTGATATGTTGCATTGTATACAAAGAATGAAAATATATAATAGAAATAAAAAGACAAGCAAAAAATAATTATATATATTACATCAAAAGAGATGATATAAAAAATTATATAAAATGATATTTAATATATAGAAAAAATATTAATATTAAAAATGAAGGAAAAAAAAAAAAAAAAAAAAAAAAAAAAAAGAAATCACCTGACTGTTCATAAAAAATATAACCTTATAAAATATAGCTATTATTTAAAATAAATAAATAAATATATATATATATATATATATATATATATATATATTGTAAGTCAATATAATATGATTTAATCTAATTAATTAAACAAACTGTTATTATATATCCATTTATATTACAAAAAAAAAAAAAAAGGAAAACAAATCAAATCAAATAAAAATAAAACAATTCTTAGAAAATTAAATAATATTTTTTTTCTTTTTTTTACTTTTAAGTTTTTTATAAGATACTAATATTATATATATATATATTTTTTCATTTTTCTTATTAAAAAAAAAAAAAAAGACATATTTTTTAATTATGTACAATATCATTAAAAAAAAAAAAAATTTAAATAAATAAAAAATAGCTATCTAAAATGATTTAAAAACTAAAACAAAATATGCATAAAAATATAACCAGTATATTTCTTTAAAAAAAAAAAAAAAAAGCAAACACATAGGAACGTTCTCCTATTTCCCTGTTATGGTTCCTTCAACGAATTAAGTACAAGATAAATACAAACATAAACAGAAATTATCCTATAATAGCTCAAACATTGCTTTAGGAAATATTTTTTTTTTTTTTTTTTGATAAATTGGGGAAAAAATAAAAAATATAAAACCAAATATATATATATACATATATATATATATATATAAATTTTTGTAAAAAAATATTTTGTTCTCTGTAAAAGTGTTAATTTTTTGATTTTTCTATTCCATATTTATTTCATTTCATATCGCTTCCCTTTTTATTTTATGATTTTTATTTATTTATTTATTATATATTTTTTTCTTTTCTTATCTATAGCATTCACTTATTATTTATTTATATGTCCAATTTTTTTTTCTTTAAATAGCAGACTATTTATTTCTTCTTTAAATGAGAAAACAAAAGGATTTGAGTATCATCATCAAATATAATATAATATACACATATATATATATATATATATATATATATATAATATTCATAATTTCATAAGGATTGTCCACTTATAAAAATACAGATATATATGGGATGTTTTATTACAGTGTGAGGCTCTATTACGTGAAAAAAAGTGTGACAGATAGATAAATAAATAATATATACATATATTATATTATATATATATTTAAAAAAATTTACATATAATTTGGTAATTATTTTATTTATAAATATTTATTTTTTTAAAAAAAAATTATAAAACATTTTATGCAATATACAACAATATGTCATAATATATATAAATAATTAAATGAAAAAAAAAAAAAATTTTTTTAACGTAATAATATATACATATAATATAATGAAGTTTAGTTGAAGAAGATAGTAAAAAAAAAATATACATATATATAAAACTATATGTATGTATATGGAGCTACTAAACCTATATTTTTTTTCTTTTTCTTTTTTTTTTTTTTTTTTTTTGAAATAAAACATTATAAATATAATAATAAATATATATATAAATAAATATGTATATATATATATATATATATTAATATATGATGAATTTTAAATTATACACAACATATAACGATTATTTTACTGAATATATACATATACATATATATAAATATATATTTTTATTTATTTTATATTCAAATTTATGTAAAATATTAATTTGCAGCAATCACTTAATTTATATATATATAGTCATCTAATGTCTTCTTTTATGGGACCATGATGATGATCTCGAATTTGTTCTTGATCTGGACCTTGATTTTGATATAGTTCTATTATTTCTTCTTCTTTCTTGGTATGATAAACTTCTTGAATAACTTCTTTTTTTATCATAAGTATCTCTTCTTCTGTCCATACTTCTACTTCGACTTCGACTACTTGAGCTTCTACTTCTACTATAACTTCTGCTACTGTAACTTCTACTTCTGCTTCTAGTATAGGATCGTTTTCCACTTCTGGAATAACTCCTACTAGAGTAGCTTCGGTGTCTACTATTATATCTTCCATAACCTCCATCGTCACGTCTCCATAATGTTTTTTTTTGTCTGATAGATATTTTTGATTTTTCTCCTAAATAAAAAAGAAAATAAATAAATAAATAAATATATAAATTAATGAATATATATATGGCTATACTTTCACAAATATGCATTTATAATTACACATAATATATATGCATCAAAATAATATATATATATATATATATATATATAAATATATATATATTTTTTTTTTTTTTCATGCATATATTTGTTCTTTTTTTTTTTTTTTACCTTCGTGTGACCTAAATATTGATCCATTAAACTTGTCTATAGCTTCAAGCATATCATCTTTATTAAAGAAGGATACTTCACCTGTACCATCTTTAAATACATCTGCATGACCACATTCACCTGCTTCTCTTAAGTGATCCTTTAAATCTTGCCAGCTACCTGATATTGGCAGTCCTGTAACTTCAACTACATATCTTCCTCTTCGTGATTTTGGACCTCTATGCATCATACCCCTTCCACCACCTCTAGCGTTATACCTTCCATTTTCTCTAGCATTAAAAGGTACTTCTACTCTTAATTTATTTCCTTCAAAATCACAACCATCTTTTTCTTTTATTGCATCTGCTGCATCTCGTGCATCCTCAAATTCTATAAATGCAAAAGCAGCTCCTGATACTGTTTTTTTTACATCACACTTTAATATATTACCATACTTTCGAAATTCATTTTCTACATCTCTTGAAGAGACATGTGATGGCAAATTACCAACATATATTCTCGATACACTTTCACGTATTACCATTTTTTATTATTATTATTTTTTATGTATAATAATGTAGAAATAATATTATTCAAATATTTAATTTTCACTTTTTTAATTCTAAGTATATATATATATATAGATATTTTTTTTTTTTTTTTTTTTTTTTTTTTTTTTTTTTTTTGGATAATTTCTTTTGTATCTTATTTTAATTTTGAATAGTACTAAACATATATATATATATATATATATATATATATATTATATATATATAATATTTATATGTACATATGTATATATTTATATGTATAGAATAAAAAATGTATGATTATGTTGTGTACGTAAAATATGAAAAATATTTGTACATATATTTGTATTATACATACATATATGCATAAATAATATATTTTTATACAAATAAGAGTTTTAAGAAAAAAAAAAAAAAAAAATTTACATATATATGTATATATAATATATTTTTAAATTTAGAATTTTCCTTCTTTTTAAACTATATTTTCATTTAATAAAAATATGTGAATACAGTTTAATATATACAATATTTTAATATAAAAAAAAATAAATAAAAAAAAAAAAAAAAATAATCAAATTGTTCATAATATATATTATATATATATATATATATAAGAAAAAAAAAATTAAAATCAAATATAAAAAAAAAAAAAAAAATATATATATATATTTTTCAAATTAATTTTATGTATAATGTATTTATATATATTATAATTGTTATTATTCTTTGTTTTACTTTTTAATTTGTATTATATATTAAAAAATACATATAAATATTTATAAATATATATTATAATATTTTGTATTTTTTTTTTTATTTATTTATAATTGATAATTCTCTTTTATATTTTCTTATTTATCACATATTAATATAAATATATTATATATATATATATATATTTGTTATTATAATTATATATTTTTTGTTTCTTTTTTTTGACATATAAAAATATTTACATAATTTTTTTTTATACGTATTATTTTAATATTGACAACGAATCAATATATATGTAATTATATAGTATTTCATATTTCTTCTTATATATAATATATATAATATAATAAAATATACTATATTATAAGTTAATTATAATATAATATAATATATTCTTATTATAATAAAAAAACTCCAACTTTTTTTTTATTCAATATTCTTTTATCAATTTTCTTTATGTTTCTTAATTGCTATTTCATAAAAAAATATATATTATTACATATATATCATAAATATTAAAATATCTCTAAAATAAAAAAAAAAAAAGTAACTTATTCCAAAAAAAAAAAAATATATATTTAATAACTATATAAAATATATAAATAAATTCAAAATAAAATCTTAATCAAATATATTATAAAAATATGTAAAACTTCTATTTTATTATATATATCTTATTCATTTTTATCAAATAGATAAAAAAAAAATATAATAATATAAAAAGAAGAAAAAAAGGTAAGAAAACAGAAATAAAAGTTAAAATAAAATTAAATAAATATATAATATGAAAAGAAAAAAGAAAATTTCTAAATATTATTTTTTATATATTATAAATAATAAATAATATATATATATATTATACATATAATTATATTATTACATAATAAACATATATATTTCTTATTATATAATATATATATATATATAATAATAGTAGAATATAATTATATGGATGCTACATTATTTAAGTTTTTGAAAAATACTCATTCTTTATAATATATATAATATATATATATTTAATTATGAATAAAAAATATAATATATGTATTATTATTTTATAATGAAAATATTATATATATAATATATTATATATATATAATATATATATATTTTATATGTATTATATAAAATTAATATTATAATATGTATATTTTTATAATGTTTTTTTTCATTTGAAATTTTATATGAATAATATTTTATTAATTATAAAAGAATAAAATAAATATATCTATATAAATTTATATGTTTAATAAAAATAATATATATATATGAATAAAAAAATTCACTCTTATATATATATATATATATATATATATATATTATAATTGTAATATAATTATTTAACTGTAAACCCTTTTTTTTTTCTTTTTGGTTTTTAGCCCTATTTATTATACAAATGAAATTTTTATTTTATTTAATCTATATGTAGATATATAAACACAAATTTAGAGGCATGTTTTTTTTTTTTTTATATTTATTATTTGTATATATGATTTATAAAAATAAGAAAAAAAAAAAATTCGAACATAAATTTTAATTTAATGTTTTTCTTTTTTTTTTTTTTTTTTTTCATTTGTAAGAAAATAACATTTTTTGAAAAAATATAATTGTTATTATGTGACATTATATAAAGTAATATATTTTTATATTATATTATTTATATTATATAAATAAAACACCGTGTTTTATATATATCTATATATATAATATAATAATATTATTTCCTTTGACGAGTTATATTAAACATATATATATAATACATTTTATATTTGTATAATTATAGGACAGGTTTAAAGTAGTTCAACATTGTTATTTACAAAATTTTTATATATATTTTATAATAAAATATATGAAGAGAAAAGAATACTCTATAAATATATATATATATATATATATATATATATATATATATATATAATATATTTATTTTTAATATCAATTTAAATATATAGCAAAAAAAAAAAAAGAAATGAAAATTTTGAACTTTTTATATTTTATTGTATCATATATATAATTATTAAAATATATATTTTTTATTATAAAATGTAAAAAAACAAAAAATATAAATGTTCATTTAAGAAAAGTAAAATAAATTGATATATTTTAAAAGTTTTCCATATTTATATAGAATATAATTTTTTTTATTCTTTTTTATTACCTTTATCGTTTTAAATTCATTTATTTTTGTATATTGTCTGAATAATATTGTAAATGTTACAACATTAAGGTTAATAAGGAAAAATATATTTGAAAGACCTAAAGGCATAAAAGTAATTATTAAATATATTATAAATTAATTATTTATACAAACAAAAAATATATATATACCTATAAATTTATAAAACATATATATATATATATATATATATTATGTCATTGTTTTTTTTTTTATTTTTTTCTTTTTCCCTTGGATAAATATATCAATTATGTTATGTATTTAAACACATTCATTATATATGCCAAACAGCCAAATATATTTAAAAAAAAAAAAAAAAAAAAAAAAAAAAAAAAAAGATTAAAATAGCTATATTATATACAATAATAATTATGGCTTGTTCTATTTAAAAAAAAAAAAAAAAAAAAAAAAAAAAATGGATAATTATAGTATATATTTTAATTTGTTCTTATAATTTATATAAAATTACAAGAGAAAGGGAATATCTATAAATATTGATATTAAAAATATTTATAAAATAATAAGTCTTTTAATAATCATATTTTCATATATATATGTGTAGGTACGTCTATAGATATTTTATGAATGAAATAATTTTAAAGATTCATATATAATTTTTTTATATATTATTAGAAATAAGATATGTAAAATATGTGTTATGTACACATATATATTATATAAATGTATATTTTTTTAAAAATGTGCATATTATTAGCTAAGCCAATAAATTTAATATTATATAATTTCCAAGGAAAAAAAACAAAAAACAAAAAAATACACATTATATATATATATATATATATATATGTTATATACATATAATAAAATACAAGTTATCCGTTTTGGGGTAATCGTTTTAAAAAAAAAAAAAAAAAGGATGATCGCAAATATAATCATACAATATATGTATTATATGAGAATATAATAATTTATTTAAATTCGTAATATTATAAAATCACATATTTTTTTTTTTTATTATTAAATAAAATAATAAATTTATACTACTTAAAAGACATATATATAAAGGGTAGTGTTATAAATATTATATATATATATATTATATATATATTTTTTTTTTATTAAAAAATGGAGAGATATAAAAGAATGAAATTATATTCATTTTGAAGACAGTTAAAAGAAAATAAGATAATTTATATAAAAAAATATTTATAAATAAAATAAAAAAATTTATTTAGGTGTTATATTTCTTATATTATGATTTTATTATTATTATTATTTTTTTTTTTTTAAATAGATATATTTCATTTCTCTTTCTATGTAAAAAAAATATTATATATATATAATATATATAAATATATTTATTTATATATTAATATTTTTATTTATTTACAAAAATATGACTCAATTCAAGCTTACAATTTTATAAATTATTATTAAATAATCTCTTGAAGTGTTAAGTGTATATATATAAATGCACATTACGAATAAAAGGATATATAATATATATATATATATTATATATTATAATAAATAAAATATATGTGTACATAACATATAATTTTATTATATTATATTTATATTTATAATTATATTTATTTTTTTTATTATCAATGAAGTTCTTTTGTTTTGTTAAGGAATGAAAAAAAAAATTAAATTAAAAAATAAAATATAATAGATAAATATACCTTTATGTATTATATTTCCTTCGTTCTTTCCTCTTTTTTTTTTTTTTTTTTTTTATTTTCTCATATTTTATAATACATATATATATATATTATATTATATAATAGTCTTGAAATATCAGTATGTTCTCATTTTTAAATATAAAATTAAAAAGGAAAAAAAAGATACATACTAATTTCTTAAGTTTATGTATATAATATTTATGAGAATAAAACAGAGAATTAAAAATCATAAAAGAATAAAATAACACTAAGAAGAAATATAATATATATATTATATATATATATATATATATATATATATATATATATTATATATATATATTTCTTTTTAATAATATTTTTATGAAATGTATAGATGAATTTGATATATATCTTAATTTAAAATTGTGTATATTTTGAGCAATAAATATAACATATATATAAAAAAAAAAATATATTAATCTATATATATATATAATATATATATATGTAACTTTTTTTTTTTTTTTTTTTTTTTTTTTTTTTTTTATTATATTATATTATATTATATTATATTATATTATATTATATTATATTATATTATATTATATTATATTATATTATATTTTATTTTCTCTTTTCCATTGGTAATATTTTTATATTTTTATATTTTTACATTTTTATTATTTTATTTAATTTTTTTTTAAGATGAGTGAATCTCTCGATATTGAGAATGCAAAGGCAAAA
Organism: Plasmodium sp. gorilla clade G2; assembly: GCF_900097015.1. NCBI lineage: Eukaryota > Apicomplexa > Aconoidasida > Haemosporida > Plasmodiidae > Plasmodium > Plasmodium adleri (nom. inval.). The sequence goes on from NC_041697.1 coordinate 639,894, forward strand.
ATAAGTTTAGTGTTTTCCTACTGGAAAAAGGTAGCTAATAATGATTTTACAAAAACTAATGTATTTTGTGTGTTATCTGGAAAATCTAGTAAAGATGAAAATGCTACTATTCAAGAACAATTTCAGATGTGGTTAACTGGTTATCAATTAACTGAGACATTTTTTGTGTTTTTAAAGAATAGTGAACGTATTTTAATTTTAACAAGTGATAAGAAGAAAAGATTTTTACAACCATTGTTAGATAATATTAAGAATGTGGATGTATTAGAAAGAAGTAATGATAATAGTTCAAATTTTGAGAATATAAAATGTACCATTGAATCTGCTGATTGTGATGATATTGCTTTATTGAAAGATAAAGATGCAACTGGTTCATTCTTTGAAAGTTGTTATGATTTTATTAAGACATTAAATAAAAGAGAAATGGATATAAATAATTATATAAAAGAATTATTAAATTTTCGTTCAGATACAGATATGAAGATTCAAAAAAATGGTAGTGATATTGCTTGTATTATTCTTAAAAGTATTTTGATTACTACTATTGAGAATGCTTTAGATAATGAAGAATTTGAAAGTCATGATAAGATAAAAGAAAAGGCATTAAAATTTTTGGATAATAAAAAATGTGTAATGAAATTAAAAGATAAATTAAAAGTAGATATTGAAGAAATAGATGTTATATATAGTAACGTGCAAAGTGGTAATAATTTTACTTTAACTTATAAAAATAGTAATGATAAGAATTATTTATCCCAAAATGAAGGAACTATACTTGTTGGTGTAGGATTAAAATATAAAGAATTATGTTGTAATATTACAAGGACTTTATTATTAAATGCAAGAACACAACATAAAGAATTATATAATTTTACTATAAATATTGAGAAATATATTATAAAAGAATGTTTAAAAGTAGGTATGAATTTTTCAAATGTTTATAAAAAAACATTAGAATATGTAAAAGAACATAAAAAGGAATACAAAAGTTTAAATAATATTCAAATAGAAAATTATTTTGTTAAATGTATTGGTCATATCATAGGTATTGAATTTATTGATAAAGAATTCTTAATAATTGAAAATAATCATCTAGGCAAAATACAAAAAAATACTTCATACAATTTATCTGTCGGATTTGAAAATGTTCAAGGTCTAGAGAAAAATAAATTTGCTATTTGGATTAGTGATACCATATGTATTGATGATAATGAAGATGTAATTATATTAACAGATGCAATTAGTAAAGAAATTAATACCATATCATATGAATTGGAAGATAGCAAGAGTGATGATGAAGAGGATGAAGACGATGAAAAAGATGATGATCATGATATGGATGAAGATGATAATGATGATGATAATAAAAAAAAAAAGAAAAACAAAAAAAATGTAAAAAATGAAAAAGGTGTAAGTGTCAAAAAAGAAAAGAAAAATAAACATTATGACGATGATGATAATGATGATGGAGATCATAATGGAGATGATGATGAAGATGATGATGATGACGATGATGATGACGATGATAGTAGTAGTAATAATAATAATAATAATAATGGTACTAAAAAAGATAAGAAAAAAATAGGTATATCTGCAAGTATATTAAATAATGCTGCTAGTGTTATTGTTTCTGATCGTTTAAGAAGAAGAAATAAGAATTCATTAGCTCATAATAATGAACAAGAAATGGAAGAATTAAATAAAAGACAACATGAATTAAAAGAGAAAAAAATTAATGATATTAAATTAAGATTTTCAAAAGGAACAAATGATTATAAAGATTTAAATAAAAAAAATATTAAAAAATTAGAAGATTTAAAAACATATAATGATCCAGATTTATTACCTAAAGATTTAAGACCAAATATAATATGTGTAGATAATAAACATGAATGTATATTATTACCTATAAATGGAATACATATACCTTTCCATGTATCAACTATAAAAAATTTAAGTTCAAATTATGAAGATAATAATGATATTTTTGTTTTACGTATCAACTTTTTAGTACCAGGTAATCAAGGAGTAGTAAAAGGAGAATTAAATACATTTCCAACATTACAGCAAAATCAAATGTATATTAGAGAACTTATATTTAAATCACCTAATGAAAAACATTTTCAAATGGTAGTAAAACAAGTAAAAGAATTGATTAAACAAGTAAAACAAAAAGAAGTAGAAGCAGATGTAAATGAATCAAAAACATCACAAGATAGATTAGTATTAAATAAAAGTGGTAGAAGAATCGTTTTAAGAGATTTAATGACAAGACCAAATATATTTACTGGAAGAAAAATATTAGGAACCTTAGAGTTACATATGAATGGTTTAAGATATGCAGCAAATTCAAGAGGTACAACAGAATTTATTGATATATTATTTGACGATATAAAACATGCATTTTATCAACCATGTGATGGACAACTTATTATTTTAATACATTTCCATTTAAAAAGATATATAATGGTTGGAAAAAAAAAAACACTAGATGTACAATTCTATTGTGAAGCAGGAACACAAATTGATGATTTAGATCGAGCTAAAGCAAGAAATGTATATGATCCTGATGAAATGCATGATGAAATGAAAGAGAGAGAACAAAAAAATAAATTAAATTTAATTTTCAAAAATTTTGTGCAACAAATGCAAGATTTATCAAAAATTGAATTTGAAATACCATATCCAGAATTAACTTTTTCAGGTGTACCTAATAAAAGTAATGTAGAAATATTTGTAACTGCAAATACAATAAATCATCTAGTAGAATGGCCTCCTTTCATCTTATCTGTAGAAGATATAGAAATAGCATCTTTAGAAAGAGTACATCATGGATTAAGAAACTTTGATATGATCTTTGTATTTAAGGATTATACAAAACCTGTCAAAAGAATAGATGTTATACCAACAGAATATATAGATACAATTAAAAAATGGCTAACTACTATTGATATTGTATATTATGAGGGAAAGAATAATTTACAATGGGGAAATATTTTGAAAACAATATTATCGGACATTGATTCATTTGTAAGCTCGAAAGGATTCGATGGATTTTTGGGAGAAGACGACGACGAAGAGGAGGAGACTGCGGATGATGAGGATGAGGATGACGAGTATGAGGTGGATGAATCGGAACTGGTAAATAAATAAAAAAATATATGTCATTTGAAATATGTATAAATATATATATATGTGTGTGTGTGTGTTTGGATATATATGCTTATATGTATAAATTTTTGTGCATATGTTTATATATACACATTTATATATTATTTATTATTTATTTATTATTTATTATTTATTATTTATTATTTTTTAATTTTTTTTTTTTTTTTTTTTTTTTTTTTTTGTAGAGCGCTGAGGAAGATAGCGAATACGATGATAGTGAAGACGAAAGCTTGGCAACCGAAAGTGACGGAGATGAAGAAGTTGAAGAGGATTCAGAAGATGAGGGATTATCATGGGATGAACTTGAGGAGAGAGCTAAAAAAGGTAACAATCAAATATTAACCATAAAAAATAAGTTATTCTATAATATGTATATGTATATATGTATATATATATATATATATATATGTTTTTATATATTTTATTTTTTTTAGATGATAAAAAAAGATTCGCTTACAAAAGTGATGAAGATGATGAAGGATATAATAAAAGGAAAAAGAAAAAGAAAAATTAACTTTTTAGTATACATCATAACAAAATTATATATATATGAAACATGTATATATGTCTATGACTGTGGCTTTTTTTTTTTTTATGAACAGATATAAAAATATAAATATATAAATATATAAATATATACATATATATATATATATATATATATATATATATATATATATTTTTGATGTATTAAGTAAATATTGTTCTAACATATACTTATATATATATTATATTTCGTATGTGTTGGAAATTTATTTTATTTTTTTTTTTATTTAATTTTTTAAAATGGCTTCATCTTTTCTTGACGCTGTCCATAAAAATATGAATAAATGTATATACATATATACGCGCATATATTAATATGCCCTAATTATGTTCATTTATTTTAATTTATTATTATTTTTTATTTTTTACTTCAAAAAGTTATTAAACAATATATTGATACAAACATAAATAAATAATAAACAATAATAAATAAATATATATACATATATATTACACATAATATTATACACACAGGAAAAATATATATATATTTTTTTCTTGAATATATGAAAGTGGTCCTTCAAAGGATATAACATATAAATATATATATATATATATATATATATATATTTTTTTTTTTTTTTGCTAGTTTGTTATGATTAGGGCTTCCTTTTTAATTATGTTATAGCCCCTAATTTGAATATTTTCATAAATATTTTGCTCGATATGATCTGAGAATTTTTTTTGTTTATTATAATAGAAACCATTTGTTGGTACTATTTTATATCCTTTATTTTTTATATATACATTTTGATCTAATATGATAGGTAAGGATATATGATCATAATTTTTATTTTGATATGTTTTATTTTCTATAATTAAGGTACCATCAAGATAAAGATTTGTTATCATAGCATTTGTTTTTAACCATAATGTTGCTCCATTTTTTATTGTTATATTTCCTTTTATTTTTTTTATTAAATGTGTTAATGTAAATGAAAAATCAGGTTCTATTAATATTTTAGGAGGTAGAAAATATGATATACCATTAAATGTTTTTGTAGGAATTTTATCTAAAATAAATTCCTTTTTATTATATATACATGCCAATTGTATAAATCTACAGTTACTATAATATAAATCTGTTTCTGCGCTAAACATACATTCTGGATGTATATTATTTAAAATCTTTTTATATGCATTTATTGAATTATTTTTAACAGGAGAAAAACATAACCATCTATCTAATTCAGTAACTCCCACATTTGTAATATTATATAGATTTATATCAACCATATTATTGTTCTTTTTATTATCATATATATTATTATTTATGGTAGTACTATCTGATATTGTCATAGATTCTTTTTTTCCTATTACTTCCTCCCTTTTGTCACCTATTAGGGTCCATTCCTGTGTTTCTTTATTCCTTTTATGTTCATAAAAATAC